>NW_027638128.1:140458-275458 GCF_951216825.1 Electrona antarctica | reverse complement strand
CCTCCAGAGCAGGGAGAGGTTGTGTCTCCTCTCCTTCCTCCAGAGCAGGGAGAGGTTGTGTCTCCTCTCCTTCCTCCAGAGCAGGGAGAGGTTGTGTCTCCTCTCCTTCCTCCAGAGCAGGGAGAGGTTGTGTCTCCTCTCCTTCCTCCAGAGCAGGGAGAGGTTGTGTCTCCTCTCCTTCCTCCAGAGCAGGGAGAGGTTGTGTCTCCTCTCCTTCCTCCAGAGCAGGGAGAGGTTGTGTCTCCTCTCCTTCCTCCAGAGCAGGGAGAGGTTGTGTCTCCTCTCCTTCCTCCAGAGCAGGGAGAGGTTGTGTCTCCTCTCCTTCCTCCAGAGCAGGGAGAGGTTGTGTCTCCTCTCCTTCCTCCAGAGCAGGGAGAGGTTGTGTCTCCTGTCTTCCTCCAGAGCAGGGAGAGGTTGTGTCTCCTCCTGTCTTCCTCCAGAGCAGGGAGAGGTTGTGTCTCCTCTCCTTCCTCCAGAGCAGGGAGAGGTTGTGTCTCCTCTCCTTCCTCCAGAGCAGGGAGAGGTTGTGTCTCCTCTCCTTCCTCCAGAGCAGGGAGAGGTTGTGTCTCCTCTCCTTCCTCCAGAGCAGGGAGAGGTTGTGTCTCCTCTCCTCTCCTTCCTCCAGAGCAGGGAGAGGTTGTGTCTCCTGTCTTCCTCCAGAGCAGGGAGAGGTTGTGTCTCCTCTCCTTCCTCCAGAGCAGGGAGAGGTTGTGTCTCCTCTCCTTCCTCCAGAGCAGGGAGAGGTTGTGTCTCCTCTCCTTCCTCCAGAGCAGGGAGAGGTTGTGTCTCCTGTCTTCCTCCAGAGCAGGGAGAGGTTGTGTCTCCTCCTGTCTTCCTCCAGAGCAGGGAGAGGTTGTGTCTCCTCTCCTTCCTCCAGAGCAGGGAGAGGTTGTGTCTCCTCTCCTTCCTCCAGAGCAGGGAGAGGTTGTGTCTCCTCTCCTTCCTCCAGAGCAGGGAGAGGTTGTGTCTCCTCTCCTTCCTCCAGAGCAGGGAGAGGTTGTGTCTCCTCTCCTTCCTCCAGAGCAGGGAGAGGTTGTGTCTCCTCTCCTCTCCTTCCTCCAGAGCAGGGAGAGGTTGTGTCTCCTGTCTTCCTCCAGAGCAGGGAGAGGTTGTGTCTCCTCCTGTCTTCCTCCAGAGCAGGGAGAGGTTGTGTCTCCTCCTGTCTTCCTCCAGAGCAGGGAGAGGTTGTGTCTCCTCTCCTGTCTTCCTCCAGAGCAGGGAGAGGTTGTGTCTCCTCTCCTTCCTCCAGAGCAGGGAGAGGTTGTGTCTCCTCTCCTGTCTTCCTCCAGAGCAGGGAGAGGTTTTGTCTCATCTCCTTCCTCCAGAGCAGGGAGAGGTTGTGTCTCCTGTCCTGTCTTCCTCCAGAGCAGGGAGAGGTTGTGTCTCCTGTCTTCCTCCAGGTCAGGGAGAGGTTGTGTCTCCTCTCCTTCCTCCAGAGCAGGGAGAGGTTGTGTCTCCTGCCTTCCTCCAGAGCAGGGAGAGGTTGTGTCTCCTCTCCTGAGCAGGGAGAGGTTGTGTCTCCTCTCCTTCCTCCAGAGCAGGGAGAGGTTGTGTATCCTGTCTTCCTCCAGAGCAGGGAGAGGTTGTGTCTCCTCTCCTGTCTTCCTCCAGAGCAGGGAGAGGTTGTGTCTCCTCTCCTGTCTTCCTCCAGAGCAGGGAGAGGTTGTGTATCTTGTCTTCCTCCAGAGCAGGGAGAGGTTGTGTCTCCTCTCCTGTCTTCCTCCAGAGCAGGGAGAGGTTGTGTCTCCTGTCTTCCTCCAGAGCAGGGAGAGGTTGTGTCTCCTGTCTTCCTCCAGAGCAGGGAGAGGTTGTGTCTCCTCTCCTGTCTTCCTCCAGAGCAGGGAGAGGTTGTGTCTCCTCTCCTGTCTTCCTCCAGAGCAGGGAGAGGTTGTGTCTCCTCTCCTGTCTTCCTCCAGAGCAGGGAGAGGTTGTGTCTCCTCTCCTGTCTTCCTCCAGAGCAGGGAGAGGTTGTGTCTCCTCTCCTGTCTTCCTCCAGAGCAGGGAGAGGTTGTGTCTCCTCTCCTTCCTCCAGAGCAGGGAGAGGTTGTGTCTCCTCTCCTTCCTCCAGAGCAGGGAGAGGTTGTGTCTCCTCTCCTGTCTTCCTCCAGAGCAGGGAGAGGTTGTGTCTCCTCTCCTGTCTTCCTCCAGAGCAGGGAGAGGTTGTGTCTCCTCTCCTTCCTCCAGAGCAGGGAGAGGTTGTGTCTCCTCTCCTGTCTTCCTCCAGAGCAGGGAGAGGTTGTGTCTCCTCTCCTGTCTTCCTCCAGAGCAGGGAGATGTTCTGTCTCCTCTCCTGCCTTCCTCCAGAGCAGGGAGAGGTTGTGTCTCCTGTCTTCCTCCAGCAGGGAGAGGTTGTGTCTCCTCTCCTGGGCCCAGTCCCGCCCCCTACCAGGGCCCAGTCCCGCCCCCTACCAGGGCCCAGTCCCGCCCCCTACCAGGGCCCAGCCCCGCCCCCTTCCAGGGCCCAGTCCCGCCCCCTTCCAGGGCACAGTCCCGCCCCCTACCAGGGCCCAGTCCCGCCCCCTACCAGGGCCCAGGAAATGATTCCCCGTTCATTTTACTCATAGACTTTTCAGAAAGTATTTATTTAAAGACCTTTTAAGCCTCGTACAAAGCCAACTCGAGTTGTGACAAATCATGACAACAAACACAATTTTTTAGGGCCGAACAAAGAATTAGAAAGAAGAAAAAAATACTTTTTTTGTTGGTTTTTCTTCTTTGTAATTATGTGTTTGGTCCTAAATGTATTGTCATGATTTGTCACAACTCGGAGTTGGCTTTGTCCGCGGCATAACCGTCTTTAAATAAATACTTTTTGAAATGAAATGAAATGAAAAATGCATTGGGAATCATTTCCTGGGGCTGGCGTCGTCATGAAAGGCTAACAATGGATGCCAAAACAATGGGAACATTGTCATTGTTGTGTATTCTTATACCAAAAGGCTATAAAAAGCCATTTTTAATGACGTCCTTACATGTGTGAACTGAAGATGTGCTGTGTGATGACATACTACTCTTATGTCATCTTGATTTCATCCACCTGAATGATTCCCATAGCTGAATGATTCACCTGAATGATTCACCTGAATGATTCACCTGAATGATTCACCTGAATGATTCCCATAGCTGAATGATTCACCTGAATGATTCCCATAGCTGCGCATAAGTCCAAAAACAGCTGATTTCGATTACAGAACAACTAACTTCTCATTCAAGATGGCATCCAGACAGTGTATTACTCATTTTAAATTTAATTTAAGCACGCTAACATTGCATAACAACACAATTTGACTGAGGGACTGCCATTGGATTTTTTTGAATTTTCATTTTTATCATGTCATATGAAAGCAGGGAATCATAGCTTCAAATGGACATATTGGTTGTTCAGTTTGGCCCACCAGTTTTGGAGATATGTGTCGAGTTAAAACTCATAAATGGAGCATGAATCTCATAAATGGAGCTGGATCTTCTACAAGACACCTCAGACCTCTCAGACAACTACATCTCCCAGAGTGCATCAGCTGCAAGATGGCTGCTGGTGCTCATTTGCCTGATTGAACACCTGTTAAAGGCTGCTGGTGGTGGCTGTCAAACAAATATCAAACTACCAAAGATGAAGGTCTACCCATGAGCTCTACCTCCAAAGACGCCAATGGTCGGTTATGTTTCTTCTATTTACTTTGTGCTTACTTACTTACTTAATGTGGTTAACAATCTGGCCTTAATAGGCTAATGTGTAGTATAAGTAACTGTCAGTTTGGAACTTGCATTATAGCCTCAATTTGTTTTGAGTTTGGATTTCATTTGTTGAAGTCTACATTTACAAAAGGAAATTTAGATGTAGTTAAAGATGTTAACATGATTTACATTATTTATACTTAAACTACTAAAACTGACAATTTACCATGTTTAAAGGTATGTTAAATGCCTATTTGGCTTAGAGCTGATCTACAAGCTCAAAGTTCAGTTTTTCCCTTTAAATACTTTTAAAATGCTTGTTTCCTAATTTATTCAAGCTTAAAGGTTGCAGTAACCTGAAATGTTTAATTTAAAATTACTTTAATAATTTGGTTAAAATGTTGACTTCAATAAGTTAATTTAAGACATTACATTTAGTGTAAAAGCACTTTATTGTAAAAACACTATTGGTAAAACACTAATAGTTAAAGACATGTGATTAGTTAAAAATATATGTTTAAAATCAAGCATGTTTAAAAGAGAACTTATTGTTTTGAAAATATGTTTGTTTTTGATGTCTTGATTGTTTGACATTGTTGTTAAACCTTATTTCTTTGTTTTCAAAGGTTTTCAACCTAATTGAAGATACCAACCAGTCAACAAACCAGCAACTGTGGATAAAAAAGTTGGAAAATAAAAGTTGACCTGAGTTGGATCTTGGAGTTGTTTCCTTACATGTCATTTTGGAGTGGAATTGGGGTTGACCTAACAGTTGAAAACCAAGTGCTAGCAGCTGGAGGACGAGGATAAACGGCTTCGACCTGATACTGCTGACACGGAAGGATAAAGATGGCTGAAGTGGAGACGGTCAAAGAATTAAAGAAGGAGAGGACCACGGCAAAGAGCCGCTTCACCAAACAAGCCAACCACATTTCCAGGGGAGCAGACGCCATGCTGCGATCCGAGCTGATTGATGAGTTCAGCACACTCTCACTCTGTCATAGAGCAGTGCTTGAGACAAATTATGATTTCAGGCTTGGGCTGGAGGCTGAAGTTAAAACTGAGGACGAAAAGGCAGAGCTAAACGAGCAGCAAGAGGACGACCTCAAAAATACTTTTTTTTGAGAAGCCGAAACAAAGATGGCAGAGATCAAAGACATTGTGCAGTCAACCCTGTGGTCCAAATATGGAAGATATGAGCTGGAAACTGCTATTGCTAGAGCTGAGAGAGCAAGTGACGCAGCAGGACATGTGCCAGCAAGAAGTGAATCTTTCGAGTGCTATGAAGAGCACCTGACCCTCTCAGATGAGATGAGAGATGAGGCCATCTCTGCTATGTCCACGTGGGAGAAATGGATACCTGTGGAAAGCATTGATGGAGTGAAGGCGAGGCTCGAGGGCCTAGGAGAAACCATTCTCAGGTTGAAGATGAGGAAACCTCAGTTTGCAGAGGCACGCAGCCTGAGGATTGCTGAGCAAGGCACAAGAGTCGTACCACCCCATCCGACAACACCAATGGTGAGGATAAAGCCAACCACCCTACCTACCTTCTCTGGCGAAAAGAGAGAATATCACCGATGGAGGAAAGATTGGGAAAGCCTGCAAAGGCAGGGAGAGCCATCCGGATCCCCTGAAGTAAAAAAGATTCAGCTCTTGGAGAGTGTGGAGGAGAAAATCTCCAAAGACCTTAGACTTTCTACCTACACTACAGCCAAAGACATATTCAGAGTCTTAGAGAACAGGCATGGCAACAAATCAAGCATCACTGTCGAAATCCTAGAAGAGCTCGACAAGATACCACATGCAAAAGGGCACCAGCCAAGAGAGGTCATCAACCTCATACAAACTGTGGAGAAGGCTCTGTCAGATCTCACTGAATTGGGGAACTCTGGGGCCATAAATAACCCACTTGTGATCAAATCGATTGAGAGCAAGTTGCCTGACTTTATCAAAAGAGACTGGTTGATGTTCATGGTAGATCCCAGGAACGATGTCACAGCAGAGAACCATTTTGACATGCTCTTGAAGTATTTGAAGAACCAGGAAGACATACTGGAGAGGCTTGAACAACTCCGAATTGTGGAGAAGACCGACAAGCCAGATCGCTCGGACAAGAAGAGTGAAAGAAAGTTTGCCTCGACAAAGAACACAAGGAGACAAGAGCTTGACGGATGTGTTGTCTGTGGTGACAGTGGACATAACAACAAATTGTTCTTTTGCCGGAAGTTCAAGGGACTGGAGCTATCAGAGAAGACGGCTGCCTTGAAGAAGCTGGGAGCATGCGGGAAATGCCTCGGATGCCATGACGGAAATGCATACTGCAGAGACACTTTCCTATGCAGAAATGCAGACTGTAAGAAGGGAGGAAATGCCGCAGACCACCATTATATCCTCTGCCCAAAAGGAGAAGTCAAGCCACGAGGGGAAGAGGGAAGAGGTGGAAGAGACGGCAACAAAAGCAAACTCACAGAGGAACAAGAGTCGTTCTTGTCTGAACTCTCCCCAGTAATGGCAGATCGAGGCAGAAGGGCTTTTACAAACAAAACCACAGTGTCACTCAAAACCTCAGGCCAGTCTGAACTACTGCAAGGAAATGGTCTCTCCGAGATTCCTGTCATCATGATGCTGATGAAAGTCACGGCAAATGCTGGTCAGAAGATTGGGACATTGATTGACCTAGCGTCAGATACGAACTACATCACTCATAAGGCTGCTGAAAGACTGGGGTTAAGAAGAGAGAAGATAACCTTGGTTGTGCATGGGGTTGGGGGAATGGCCATGAAGGTGGACACTCAGAGATACCTCCTCAAAGTTAGAGTGAAGACTCCTAAAGGCACTGAAAGAGCTCATGAACTGGTCTGCTACGGCTTGGATGAAATAGCCAAGGTCCATCAAGTGATTCAACCAGAGAGGTTGCAGAGATTCTTCCCGGAGGTCAAGCTTGAAGAGCTGGAAAGGCCAGAAGAGGTTGAGCTACTCATAAGCCACCGAGAGGGAAGACTCGCTCCCCAGAGAGTAAAAGTAATTGGAGACCTTGTCTTGTGGGAGAGTCCACTGGGGAAGACAGTGGGCGGAGCACATCCTGATCTGCATGAAGAGGTGGACGTGGAAGCATACGGATCAAGAACCCACTTTGCTCGCTCCATGAGAACAGCAGCAGTCAAATATCAAGAGATCTCAGATCCAGGGAAGGATGATGCTCAGACCACATTCACAGTTGCCAGTAACCGTGAGTTCCTTGAGTGGTGGCACTGGGACAGCATCGGAGCTGCATGTGAGCCAAGATGTGGAGGATGTCGATGTGGAAACTGTCCACCAGGAGGAAAAGAAATGACCCTGGCAGAGGAGAGAGAGTATGAGATCATTAAAGGAGGCCTCACCTACAAGAAGGAGGATGCTCACACCCCATCTCCACACTGGGATGCAAAATATCCTTGGACCGTAGATCCTGCCTCTCTCCCCAACAACAAAAATGCAGTCCAGGCTTGTTTCTTAAGGATGGAAAAGCAACTGAGCAAAGAGCCAGATTGGAAAGTCGCATATGCAAACCAGATCCATGAAATGGTCGAACGAGGAGCAGCCATAAAACTCACCAATGAAATCATTGACAAGTGGAATGGACCAGTGTGGTATGTGAGCCACCTGGTGGCGCCAAACCCTCATTCAGTGACAACACCAGTTCGTATTGTATGGAACAGCAGCCAGAAATACAAAGGCGTGAGCATGAATGATATTCTTCTTAAGGGACCAGATGTACTCAACCCTATTAGAGCTGTACTGCTACGGTTCAGAGAAGGTGTGCATGCATCTCTAGGAGACATAAAGAAGATGTACAACTCTGTGTGGCTGGAGCAGCGTGAGATGCATCTACACAGATTCCTCTGGAGAGACAGCCCAGAAGAGGAGATCAGTGAATATGCAATCACCAGAGTCAACATCGGGGACAAACCTGCTGGTTGCATCGCTCAGTTGGCTATGAGGGAAACAGCAAGCCTGCCCAGCTTTGTTCACTTGGAAGATGAACGCAGAGTCATTGAAGAGGACAGTTATGTGGATGACCTCTTGACCTCCCACAATGACCTGGATCGACTCAACAAAATCACTGCAAAAGTTGAAGATTTTGGAAGCTGGAGGCTTCTTCCTCAAACCATGGGTCCGGTCAGGGCAAAGTGGGAGGAAAGGAACAGACAAAGAAGTCCTAAAAGAGGAACAAGGGAAAACCTTCATTCTCCCAAATCAAATGAGGGAGGAAGACCACAAAGCACTGGGCATCGGCTACCAAGTGGACAAAGACAAGCTCTACATGTTAACCTCAGTTAACTTCTCCAAAAGGAAGAAAAAAATGAGAGTTGGCAAAGATCTTCTCAAAGAAGAGGTGAGAACCGAAACACCAAATCCACTGACTAGAAGGGCTCTCTTAAGCCAAGTAGCTGGGCTGTACGACCCAATTGGCCTAGTAGCACCGGTCAAACAGAAGGGAGCAATTCTTGTCAGAAAGGCATTCCAAGAGGGAGGAGGTGGCAAGCTGACCCAAGAAACCTGGGACCAACCACTCTCGGATAGCATCAGGGAAGAAGCCATACAGCTTTTTGAAGAATATGTGCAGCTTGGTCAAGTGAAATTCTACAGAAGCCTCACACCAGCTGACTGGAAAGGAAACCCTTGGGGCATCACATTCTCTGATGGAAGTGACAAAACCTTTGGCGCTGTGATGTACTTAAGGTGGGAAACAAGTCATGGCATTGAAGTTCGGTTTGTGGAATCAAAAGCCAAACTGACACCTCTGGATCAAAAGGGAGAAGCTGTAAAAGCTGAGATCTGTGGCGCAGTCTTCGCAGCCAGAATCAGGAAGTATGTGGAAAAGCATGCTCGAATGAAGATCGAGAGATGGTTCCATCTGCTGGACAGTCAAACAGTCCTGGGGGCAATCCAGAGAGACAGTTATGGGTACCAAAGCTTCTTTGCAAACAGAGTGGGTGAAATCCAAAAGTCCGGACCAGTGCAAGACTGGTGGTGGATCCGTGGAGATCTGAACATAGCTGACATCATTACAAGAGGAGGCACTCCTGAAGATTTAAGAGAGGATTCCACCTGGCAAAATGGACCAGAATTCCTGAAGTGGCCAGTGGAGGAGTGGCCCATTAAATCAGCTGGAGAGGTAGATGCCCAGGCCAGGGAGAGCGTAAACACACTCCAAAGGAAGGCATTTTCAGCTGCAATAACACGAGCTCAAGCTAAAATCAGTAAGCAGGAAGAAGAAGACCCTCTGGCCACGCAGGAGGAAAAACCAACTCTTCTAAGAAAGAAGCCCACTGGCTGGGTCAAAGATCTTGTGGAAATAAGAAGATTCAGCAACCTGTCCAAACTGGTGAGAGTCATCGCCTGGGTCTGTCGAGCTGCCAAGCAGTGGCTAAAGGAGTGGCAGGTGCCAGGGCAGTCAAAGTGGGAGGCAGCACCCAATCAAGCTGGGTTGACTGTAAAGGAACTTGAAGATGCATCTGAAGACCTCTTCCTCGCTGCTCAAGAAGCTATAGCCTTCCCAGAGACGACTCTAAGCAGATTGGCAGTATACAAAGAAGTGAACTCTGGACTCCTAGTTTGTGGAGGCAGAATCCAGATGTTCAACGAAGATAAGGCTGCAGTGCCAGTTTTACCATTTGAATCATGGGTGTCCACATTGCTGGCACAAGAATCCCACAAAGCAAACCATGAGGGAGTCGCAGGAACCCTTCTTCGCATGAGGACCAAGGCTTGGGTGATAAAAGGCCGGAGACTTGCCAAGAGAGTGGTTGACAGCTGTGTCGTTTGCAGAAAGAACAATGTAAAGCAGTGTCAACAAATCATGGCTGACCTGCCTCCAGAGCGAGCAGGCCCAGCTGCACCCTTTGAATTCACCACCCTGGACCTGTTCGGCCCCTATGAAGTGAAGGATGAGGTCAAGAAGAGAACCAGACTAAAAGTATGGGGAATCGTCTTCTGCTGCATGGCTTCCCGAGCCATACACACAGAAGTGGTGAGTGACCAGTCATCCGAAGGATTCCTGCTGGCCTATCAAAGGTTCACTTCATTGAGAGGACACCCCAGGAAACTCTGGTCTGACCCTGGCTCTAATTTTGTGGGAGCCAAACCTGCTCTGGAAAAGCTGTACAAGTTCCTTGACCAACTGAACAGGTCTGAACTTGAAGACAAAGCTGCCAAGCATGGCACAGAATGGTCGTGGAAGATCCACCCCGCAGACTCTCCCCACAGGAACGGTGCAGCAGAGGCAGCTGTCAGAGTAGTGAAGCGGGCCTTGAGCAACCTTGGTGGAGAAGGTGTTTTCACATGGGGAGAATTCCAAACGTTTCTCTTCATGGCAGCCAACCTTGCAAATGAGAGACCCATCGACGCAAGAACTCAAAGCAGGGAAGACTGCATAGAGTACATCACTCCAAATGCTCTGCTTTTAGGACGTGCCAATCCTAAAGGTGACCCTGGAGACTTTCAGTTTGATGGCTACCCATACAAAAGACTTCAGAATATTCAGGCAGAAGTCAGCAAGTTCTGGAGGAAATGGAGCCAATTGGCCGGTCCTAATTTGTTCATAAGGAACAAATGGCACACCAAAGAGCGAAATGTTGCTGTTGGAGATGTGGTCTGGTTGGCTGACCAAAATGCCCTGAGAGGACAGTACAAGCTGGCAAGAGTAGTCGGTGTCAACGCTGACAACAAAGGCATCGTAAGAGATGTGCTTGTGAGGACCTTTCCCAGCTATCCTGTTCCCATCACAAAGGCAAACGGCGAAGGAAAGCCCACAAAAGCAAACAGTGAAAAAAACAAAATCCCGGCCACAATTCTGCATAGGGATGTCAGACGGCTGGTCATTCTACTTCCTACAGAAGAACAACAGAGGCGTGAAGGACTTGAGTGACCTCTCTGTGGTTGAAAACCCAGGAGCTCAAGTGGGAGGTGTCGAGTTAAAACTCATAAATGGAGCATGAATCTCATAAATGGAGCTGGATCTTCTACAAGACACCTCAGACCTCTCAGACAACTACATCTCCCAGAGTGCATCAGCTGCAAGATGGCTGCTGGTGCTCATTTGCCTGATTGAACACCTGTTAAAGGCTGCTGGTGGTGGCTGTCAAACAAATATCAAACTACCAAAGATGAAGGTCTACCCATGAGCTCTACCTCCAAAGACGCCAATGGTCGGGTATGTTTCTTCTATTTACTTTGTGCTTACTTACTTACTTAATGTGGTTAACAATCTGGCCTTAATAGGCTAATGTGTAGTATAAGTAACTGTCAGTTTGGAACTTGCATTATAGCCTCAATTTGTTTTGAGTTTGGATTTCATTTGTTGAAGTCTACATTTACAAAAGGAAATTTAGATGTAGTTAAAGATGTTAACATGATTTACATTATTTATACTTAAACTACTAAAACTGACAATTTACCATGTTTAAAGGTATGTTAAATGCCTATTTGGCTTAGAGCTGATCTACAAGCTCAAAGTTCAGTTTTTCCCTTTAAATACTTTTAAAATGCTTGTTTCCTAATTTATTCAAGCTTAAAGGTTGCAGTAACCTGAAATGTTTAATTTAAAATTACTTTAATAATTTGGTTAAAATGTTGACTTCAATAAGTTAATTTAAGACATTACATTTAGTGTAAAAACACTTTATTGTAAAAACACTATTGGTAAAACACTAATAGTTAAAGACATGTGATTAGTTAAAAATATATGTTTAAAATCAAGCATGTTTAAAAGAGAACTTATTGTTTTGAAAATATGTTTGTTTTTGATGTCTTGATTGTTTGACATTGTTGTTAAACCTTATTTCTTTGTTTTCAAAGGTTTTCAACCTAATTGAAGATACCAACCAGTCAACAAACAAGCAACTGTGGATAAAAAAGTTGGAAAATAAAAGTTGACCTGAGTTGGATCTTGGAGTTGTTTCCTTACATGTCATTTTGGAGTGGAATTGGGGTTGACCTAACAATATGGCTTATAGAGTAAAGTCTTGCAGAAAACAGCGAGTTGAGAAAACAGGCTTGAAAGGTTCACTTCTGTGGTCTCTAGCATTACACCTAGATACATGTTTAAGCATTTATTTCATATGTACATGTCAATTTCACTTATTCCAGACACGCTCTAGTATGTGAAGAGTCTGCCTGTGCTATTAACTCATTTTGGATTAAAAAAAGTTTTTCTCCTCTGGTGAAAAGCTGGAGTTTGCGCGATGGCAGGCTCTCAGTCAAATCTGGTCACATAATATGTACAGTATCTGAAAACAATATAGGTTAGAAATAAGCCATGTAGCAAACATACTTTGATGGCCGTCTCTCTCTCTCTCTGTCTCTCTGTCTCTCTCTCGCTCTCTCTCTCTCTCTCACTTGTAAACAAAAATAATCTCAGTCACTGCACCATAAACATACGGTAGAAAGGTAGTCATATATATTTAAACAATCACACTTGTGTGAAGTGAGGCGGCACTGTTATCGTCATCATGATGATGTATATGAGGTTGACAATGGCATCAGCCAATCAAATCAGTACATTCCGTTTTACACGCAAGCACACACACACACTCACTCACTCACTCACTCACTCACACACAAAGCTGTGTATAGGAGGGGCTAGTGCCCCTCAAAAAACTGAAGAAATGAGAATCCAGATGGGTAAAAAAAAAGTGATGATGAAGTCACCCACTTACGTCACTTGCCATTGATTTGGCAATTTGATGTACAGAATCATTTCCGTCATACAAAGTCCATAGACTTAGCCACGCACGTGACGTCACAAGCCGAACACACAAAGCCATGGCGTTGGAGGGGAAAGCGCCGCTCAAATAAATATACTCAGATTGCTCTCTTCAAGTGCAATCTGAGCTCAGTCCAAATGAAAGCATAAATTGTATTGAGCATAGTTAAGTTGAAAGAACGGTTACACGTTTGGTGATGTCATACTGTACATGAGTGATGTCATATAATGGTCAACATGCAGTCTGGTTTAGTTGACTCAACGTCTTCTGTCCTTCCTTCTCTTGTTAGCAGTGAGCACACTGTTGGTTGTCATGGCTACCAGTTCCCACCTGATGTTGTGTGGGAGTTCAGACTCGTCCAGTTTGTACTGAGTAACTGCTAGTTTACATAATGTCTTAAGACTAGGACTCAAGTCTAAGATATGCAGTTTTAAATGTGCATTTCTTTCCTCCCAAGAGGATGATACGATCTCCCACCATGCAACAGTGGAAGTGGTCCTTTCCCCTTGAGCTTAACCTTCTTCCAGGAGAAGGTCTCTGGGGTGAACTTCCACAGACCATTGAAGCTCTTTCGTCCATCACTGTGGCCACCAAATATGTACAGCTCTCCATTGTAGGCCAAGGCTGAAGGGTTAAGGCGTTCTTCTGGAAGAGGCTGTGCAGACGGTGTGCTCAGCCAGAGGTCGGTCTCTGTGTCAAACACTCTGATGGTGTTGGAGATCTGACCTCCAAATACAAACATCTTTGTCCCGATGATGGTGGCAGAGTGACCCCATGAATCCCGAGGTGGAGTTCCTCTGGTGTTAATTAAAGACCAGACCATTGTGCTGGTGTCCAACTTGTACATGTCATTGTATAGTCCAGTGTATAGTCCAGTCAGCTTGGTGTCTCCTCCATAGATAAACATGACCTTCTCCAACACACAGGCTGAGTGGTAGCACCTCTCCTCTGGAACAGTTCCAGAAACCATGCTGGGTTTCAACCATATGTGGGCATCACATGCATAAAGCACATTGCAGTAAGGATAGCCTCCCCAGATGTAAACTGTACCTTCAACCAACACAGCTGTGTGGTCGCAGCGCCTGGGTGGAACCTCAAGGTGGTCATCTCCTCCTCCAGTTTTCACTGGAGGTAACTCCATCCAGCATAAAGACACTGTGTTTAAGACATGGACATCCATCTGTTCCATGTTGTTGTTGCTCCCTCCATCAGAGTAGCCTCCAAAGGAATAAAGGTTGTTCCTCACTGCTACAGACGCATAATGGACTCGCGTTGGCGCTCCTGCTTTGGAAACGTGTCTGTGTCTCTCTCGCTCTCTTCTCTTCTCTCTCTCGATGTCTACAGTCATTTTCAACACGGTGCATCATCTTATATGTTCTGGTGTGAAATCACAGCACAACACTTAAAAACGATTTAGTTTTAATCTAGTGTTGGCCAACTAAAAATCACACCCGTGTGAAGTGAGGGGCGCTCTTATCATCGTACCTCATCATGCATCATCTCATACTGGCCAATCAGAATGCCTGTTGCCACAAATTTACATCATACCTGGCGGACATTTTGACCTCATTTCTCCTTTTCATTGTCAAATATTGAGACGTGTGGGCGGGGTCAAAAACTGTATATAGGAGGGGCGCAAATCACACCTGTGTGAATTGAGGGGCGCTCTTGTCGTCGTACATCATCCAATAAAAAATGTATATACTTCTTCATGAATTAATTTGTCAACCTATGTTATCTTTTAACCAAAAATGCTAACACAAACATTAAATGCCATTGACAATGACGAGACTTTTTTTTTTTTAACTGCACCCGTGTGCGGCAGAGCTACTGACGTCCCATAGCCTGAAGAGAATGCGACGCTCTGATTGGTTCAGAAACATACAGGCTTTCGTTTCAGACTGAGAACGAAAAGGCCATTGCAGTCTGACATTAACTTGTTTTATTTTTGTGGTAAATTAATGCCCTACTACAGCCTACATCATTGGTTCCCAACCTCTTTTTACTGAAGAACCACCTCAGAAAATATGTGGCTCTCCCTCCATAAGTTTTTATGTTAAAATACAGGAGCGTCAAACCCTGTTTGTTCCATTCCTCCTGTTACGTTCCTATGTGGCCCTATAGTGTTTTGGTCTGTGTATAATCTACTGTGAGTGTCTTCCAGTGCTGATGATGGATGGTGGGAGTGGCAGTGGAGATTGGAGGCATGTCATGGAGATGGTGACACACCTGGGCTTATCACCAACCAGTATAAAAGGAGAGAGAGAACAGCCCACTAGCCTCTCATTTGCCATTGTACCAAACACCACATGCTGCTGAGACCCTGTTCTTCTGTCTAACAATATTAGTCAGACAAAGTTGTTAAAGTTAAACTCATTATAAACCACTGTCCAAGTATCCCAAACCATTTGCCTGCGTGTACCACAATAGGAGGGAAGCTGTGTATGGTAAGGGTGTGCTGCTATTTATTTTGTTGCCCCAGTTTTGACTCATTGTTTTGTGAGTCACCTCCTAAGCCAATAATGCTGCTGTTGCTGCTCTGACAAAACTCTGTCTAATCACTAATCAGCACAATTGACGATATTTCTAATATCCAAATTTATAACTGGTCACAATTTATTTTTATTATTATTTCAAATTTTATTGTGCCAATTAACCATATTGGAAGGGAAGCCCTCACACAGGTTAAACTGGGTTCTACTCAGTCTAATAACCCTACTTTGCTCTAAAATAACTTGATTCGATCGGTGCCTTTTATATTTCATTGTCATTAAACAAACATACATTTAACATGTCAAGGACCCCTTAGTCGACGAACATCTTTCGTCTTAGTTTTAGTCGACGAAAACAAACACTGCTATCTTTTAGTTTTTAGTTTGCCCCCCTCTTTCCTTCCTGTAGATGAGGTCACTTCACAGTTCCTTATCTGATCTAGATTAGGCAACATTAGGTGACATTAGACTGGGCTTGCTGCTTTCCAATAACTACACCCCCCCCCCCCCCCCCTTTTCCCCTCACTGTATATGTTTATTTTCCCTTTTTACCTCCATTATGATTAATTCCTGTTCTGTTCTTTGTCTATATAGAAGTGTCTATTTGTACGTCTCTAAATGTTTTGATGAATTGAACATGGTGGACCCTGTTGTAAACAAGTGTAATGCTTAATTGGGTCGTCCACTCACAGTTAACAGCCTTTGTATTGAGTTTGTGCTTGAAATGTACTGTAATTCTGCAAACTGTTAATAAAATGTTCAATCAATCAATCAAACACATTCATAAGTCCCCTCTGCCCTGCTCTTCCCTTGAGAAAGGCGGTGTTAACATTTCACACCTTCCTGTTCGCTCTGAAAGAATGCATATTCAAAGATTTGCGCCACATTTATAACATAATGCACCAAAAGGGGTTCCCGCCCAAAAGGGGATAATTATTAAGAAACATTCCGACACACTGAAAGTGTTGTACTTTTTTGGTCTTCTCTGCCTTTATAGAGTGTCGCAGTCCCACCCCTCATAGACATTTCAGAAAGTATTTATTTAAAGACGTTTACGCCGCGGACAAAGCCAACTCGAGTCGTGACAAATCATGACAACAAACACACTTTTTTGGGCCGAACAAATAATTAGAAAGAAGAAAAAAACGGCAGGTTACAACACTTTTTTTGCTGTTTTTCTTCTTTGTAATTATTTGTTTGGTCCAAAATATTGTTTGTGTTGTCATGAGTTGTCACGACTCGAGTTGGCTTTGTCCGCGGCGTAACCGTCTTTAAATAAATACTTTTTGAAATGTCTATGGGAAAAATGCATTGGGATTCATTTCCTGGTCCATGGTAGGGGGCGTGACTGCGACGCTCTATTTGGGTAGTAGCAAAGATGGTTTATGTATGAAGATGGGCCAACTTCATTGGAGCCACTAGAGGCGAAATGGTACACAAAGCCTACAAATGGTCTCCTAAATATAGTAGGCGTGGTTTGCTTCTCCCCGACCTCCACCCTCCCCCCCTGACAACAACACTGTTTCCACACTCAGTCTAGTAGGTGGCGGTAATGCACCATTTAGGTTTGCCGACCGCCATGAAACCTGATAGAAGAAGAAGACAACAACACTGACAAGTCATTTAACAAAGTACATTGAAAACAACTGACAAGGTGTACTTTTGAAATAGTCGTTTTAGTTTCTCGAAGTCCTCCAACCATATAAATTCATGATTTGGATCTATCTCATTAAAAAGTCTCTCCCTAATAGAGTTGTAGAATGGACAATACAAATTTCCTTTAGATCACACAGACTACATAATCTATCCTCCTCAACCGTGCCTACATATCTGCCTGTCTCAATATGCAGACCAAGTATGCCAGCTCTAATTTGGGCACATAAGGATCATTTCTAATCGTTTTAAATATGTCCATTCATTTCACATTATAATATTCACATATTATCATCTTAAATATGGGGTCAGAGCCCCCTATGTGTTGTCCGTGAAATTGCAGATGGACTGAGAGAGGCTTCCGGACTCATCTCAAATCTCGCGATAGTTTGTTGCTGGGATAAAGAAATGTCATTAACAAAGTAGATTTTCTCCTGGTTTGTCTCGCTAAAAGAAGCCATTTTACTATGAATATCTTGTAAATATTGTGTGCCTTGTGATGATTTGGTCCAGTATTTAGTTCAGTGACCATGGAGTTAAGGAATGGTTCAGAAGCTGTGTTCACGTTCACTCTCCCATTGGAAATGAATAGACTCCAACATTCTTCCTGTCTCCTAATAATGTTACCGCCCACCTCACGCAGATACAGGAAGTAAGCAAAGTTGGCCTCTCTTGCTAATTCTCCTCTTGGGTAGTAGTATAGTGGAGAGTGACATGCAGCAAAGGTCACCTTCAGGCTCTCGGGAATCAGACCTGTGACACGCTGTCAGATGTCAGGAGAGCCTATATGTGGTTGTGCTATAACCACTCGACCATCGGCACCCTCGAGACGTTGACCTTTTCCAGTGAAACGGCAGAGAAAGCTCAACTCACTGCTGAACATAATCCAGGTTAATGGGCCGCGATTCTGAGAATAGAGTTGGAACCCAGCGAGCAACGCTCTGTGATCCACTTTGGGTTTGGTTTGTGTGCACCACTGACTTTGGGTTTGGTTTGTGTGCACCACTGACTTTGGGTTTGGTTTGTGTGCACCACTGACTTTGGGTTTGGTTTGTGTGCACCACTGACTTTGGGTTTGGTTTGTGTGCACCACTGACTTTGGGTTTGGTTTGTGTGCACCACTGACTTTGGGTTTGGTTTGTGTGCACCACTGACTTTCCGGCACACATTTATTACTTCCTTTCTTTTGGTCATTTTAGGTATTCGTTATCATGTTTTTTTTCCTCTCCTTTACGATGCTAAAACTACATTTTGAATTAGTTTTGCAAAAAAAATGTGTTGATGAGGGAAAACAACTTGGAAAAGAACAAAGAGAAAACATCAAACTATTCTTCCACTGCAGAGGGTTGAGTTCATTCGTCTTTATTTGTCTCATGATTAACTTTTCTAATGGTGATTAACGGCGGAGGGCAGGCCCGTGTGACTCGCTACACCATTCCTTTGTTTTATCCTACATTCACCGCAGAACCCCTGTTCTGTTCTGCATGGGCTTTCAATTATAGGCCACGCACGCACGCACGCACGCATGCACGCACGCACGCACACACACACACACTTTTCAAATGTTTTGAAAGTATCACAATATGTGAAAAACGCCTCCTAAAACCTTTTTTTTCCCTGTAAACCTTCAAATTCGTATTAAAAAAAATCACACCCGTGTGAAGTAAGGGGCGCTCTTATCATCTATCAACAACATTGAGGATGATGTAATGATGATGTAAAACAAACGGTGTCAAAGCAAACATTAAATTCTCTTTATTGTTGGGATGGGATTTAATGTTTGCATTAGGGACAAAACAAATTAATTCCTCTTCATTGTCAATGGCTTTTTTAAAACAAACGTTGAACTAAAGACAAACATTAAACTAAGCTATGATGACTAAGACTAATTATATTGACATTTTTTTGTCAACAAAAACTAGACTGAAATTGAAATTCTTTATTTGGAATACCAAATAAATTTGGAATTTGAAATGTTAGGGATCGAGGGACTATAGTGCAGGGGTTCTCAACGTTTTTGGCCGGGGACCCCCGGAAATGCTTTGGCAATGTCTCGGGACCCCCGCCCCACCCCCTCCCGACCCCCAATATAAATTGACTGCTACAATAACCTTAACTCTTTGAGCGTTTCAAGGATTTCTATATAGTAGGTAGACTTCTCTATGGCCAGAATGGCGTTTTTGAATGATTTATTGAAAATTCTCTGTTGTGAATGTGTGACAACGAAAGACCTTCAGAGAAAGCTTGACTTGTCTGCTTCCAGGAAAAAAATGAACTGAGTTGATAAAATGTTTAGTTCTTGTGTTGGAAGCCATTTAAAAGAGCCTGCATTTACACTGTTTCTGTTTCTAGGACAACCAAAAAAAGTTATGCCCGGTTGAAGTTTTATTTTCTAAATAACTTTTTTTCTGCTGGGCATACATAGCCATGCAATATCTCATTTTAAAGGGTGAGTTGTCTAGTTCAATTAAAATAAAATAAAAAGTTTCTCACATGTACCACTGTAGATATTTTGCCATCTATAAATAGCATGGTCAGTCATGATCAATCTGACCTATCCAGCTAAAAGTCCCCATAGCTCTGAAATTGGAACATCATATAAACTCAATTCTTTTTTGGGGTAAAATTAGACATTCTAACGCACATTTTGATATACTGTATACCATGTTTACATAGTCTTACCAGTACCTTGTCTATTCATGCATGTATCTCAAAAACCTGTTATGAAGAAACACAGTTTTGATAAAAAACACATCCAAGGACATTGTTTTGATATGACTTGGTGCCCATGATATGTATCAAAATATAGACTTGAATGTATACTGTATTATAAAAAAGAAATTGAGTTATTACCATCTACCGTTACAGAGTAAATCACAGTTGAAACTTGCTTAGTCATATACAATAAACCTCACAATAGTGAACAAAATAGTCATGACAGGTCTAACTCATTGTAAAAGCGTCTTTTATTTTGTACGACTACTAACATAATAAAATGATAAATATTACAGAAAATAAATAGGCCTACATACAAAACAGTTACTCCTCCCCTAGCTCTGATCCATAGCTCTAAATGCGCATTTAGAGCTATGGATCAGAGCTACTCCTCCCAAATGTCCCCAAACCCAGTCCTTGACGGTGTGTGTGTGTGAGTTAACCTGACTCCGCCATATGGGGCAGCAGAGTGTACACTGTGTTCCCCCCTCCTGCTCCCATCTGGGAACTCTCAGGCAGACTTGATGCCCGGCCACAAAACGGCCTGGCCAATCAGCAGCAGCTTCTAGCAACTTCTAGCAGCAGCTTCTAGCTTCTACTAGCTGCTGCTGATTGGCCAGGCCGTTTTGTGATCAACTTCGCTTCTAGCTGCTGCTGATTGGCCAGGCCGTTTTGTGGCCGGGCATCAAGTCTGCCTGAGAGTTCCCAGATGGGAGCAGGAGGGGGGAACCCAGTGTACTCTCTGCTGCCCCATCTGGCGGAGTCAGGTTATGTGTGAGTAGGCTAAATAAAAAAAACACCCAAAAACTGCCCCCCCTGAAATGAATGAATGAATGAATCCGGTTCAGTGTCGGAGAACGCCATCGCAGTCTTGACTCTTCATCCTCCTCCTCCTCCTCCTCATCTGATGCCAGTTCTAAATATATAAAAAGAAATAAACATTTTAGCTGTAGTCAGTGCACGCTACTATTACATGGCGTTTTACCCGGCTGCTGGCGATCAATGATTTTATTGTGCAGTGTCTTTGTGGGCCGAGTCGTGGCATGACAAATACAAATAGATGCTTGTATAAGTAGTATCACGATAAAATAATATGGCAACGTTAGAATGAAACACCAATGAGTGATCGGTGGTAATGTAGCTAGCTGCCCAGGGTATATCCAGCACCATTGCGTCGCAATCATCCAGCAACATTGGTACTGGCTATTGCCCGGGCTTGTGGCCCGGCCAATAGCCAGTACCATTTGTGCAGTGTTTGTTAGCAACTACTACTAGCCAACAGCCAGTGGAATGTGGTGACGTGATGGTGCTGGATATACGCTGGGCAGCTACATTACATGCGATCACTCATTGGTGGTGTCATTCTAACGTCGCCATATTATTTTATCGTGATACTAATTATACAAACATCTATTTGTATGCCACGATGCCACGATTCGGCCCACAAAGACACAGTACAATACATTCATTTGATCAGATGTTTTTGTTAGCTACGTCGATCACCTATAGTACCGACCCTTGTTATATATTCTCCGACTATGCATGTCACGATGACTAAACCAGTTAGATCTATCCATATATGGTTCTACCACATCTATCTGATATCAGCACTAGGTCGGCTCGGGCCAAATATAGGGATCGTCTTACTAGACATGTCATATTAGGGCATTTTCGAATACAATAAAATTACCTTTTAGCGAAGGCATCAGCCTTGGTGGTAACTCCGGTGGGGAGAAGAAAAAACATTGCACACGTGTAATCCGCGAGGGTGGATGTTGCAGCCCGGCCAACGGTCTGGGACTGGAGAATGCCACTGGACACGGATGGATCATTTTTCAGATTGTTTTTTTTGCGGCGACTGCAAACCTGGCTGAAAAACTCTTCCTCCAGTGCCCACCTCGGAGGAGTCAACCAACCCCCCTGTTCACTGGGGGCTGGGCGTCAGTTTCCAATAGGAAAGCATACACGTGTGTCACGTGACACGGGAATTCTGGGAAATGTAGTTGATATTTATGCTCAATACTATATACAGAGGTGCGGACCGAATTAATATATTGGTATTAATAAAAAAAGAGAACTACGGAAAATCACGTACAGGGCAGAAAAGACTAATGCAAAACTCCACGTGTTTTCCAGTAGTAATCTGTCTAAGGGTTAAACCATTTTGGGCGGGAACCCCTTTTGGTGTTTTAAGCATTGTTATAATTTAGCTATTTAAAAATAGCAGATCTACAAGCTCATAGCGCGCCACCGAGTGGCGCGCTACGAGCTTGTAGGTCTGCTATTTTTCAAAAATCGTGAAAAATAAAATAAAAAACAAAATCTTTTTTTTTTTTTTTTTTTTGAAAATAATTTGGGGACCCCCTAAAATAATTTGGCGACCCCCCCGAGGGGTCGCGACCCACGGGTTGAAAACCCCTGCTATAGTGGAGCAGATATCCAGTAGAACTAAAAGACATGTCAGAGTACCACAGTCTAAGTCCAAATTTCAGACTGACCCCTCCACGAAAACGCCTCGTTGTCCTGACCCCCTTATCTATCATTTATACATTATGGATAAATAGTTTGGACTGTTTGTCGTCTGTGGCAGTTTGTCAAGTTGAACCCCATCTGAAAACGCTCTGTGCCGGGCAGTGGTGATTTTGACAGCACATTTTTGTTTTAGTCATAGTCTTTTTAGTAAAATTATGTAAAAATCTATTTAGTCTTAGTTGACAAACATTAAACCTATACAGGAGGGGCTAACGGGCAAACGGACACAGGCAATTAACCAGGACAAGGCGCCGATACTGTGATGCAGCATATATATTAAGGCCTAGTAACAGAAATCTGTTTTGATTCAAATTATTATTATTTTCCCCCTCCTGTGCCTGGGGGGAGGGGGTGCTGGCACCCGATGCTTTCCCGTGTTTTAACCCATTTTCGGCGGGAACCCCTTTTGGTGCTTTAAGCATTATGTTATACTTTAGCCCTTGAAAAATAGCAGATCTACAAGCTCATAGCGCGGCACCGAGTGCCGCGCTATGAGCTTGTAGGTCTGCTATTTTTGAAAAATCGTGAAAATGTGGCGCAAATCTTTGAATATTTATGCTTTCACAGTGAACGTTTTTAACTCATATCTTTGCTTCCAGGGGGTCACTGGAACTACATATTTTCAGATGGGGGGTCGGCGGCCAATTATACATATAATTGTTGGGGTCCTTGACATGAAATATTGAGCACCACTGATATTTCAGAAAACAGGATTTGTCAGGATTTAGAAGACATTTTTTTTATTTCGACTTCAGGTGTAAATGGGTTAATGGGTGGAAGAATGCACTGGACAGACAAGCGATAGAGAACGGACACACACACACACACACACACACACACACACACACACACACACACACACACAGCCGTGTTCAAAGTAAGAAGCGTGGCTGCTGCCAGCTAGACATCCTTAAACCTGTGTCCCAGGAACAAACAGGCTCTCATCTCAGCCCGTCTAGCACTCGTAGACTTTTGGGAAAAGGTTCAAGTGTCAGCGAAGATGAATGTAGAAGTGGCTCTCATAAATCCAACAGGGCACGGCGGCGGAAGGGATTAGTCATTCCATCTTATGGTGTCTGCCCCCGGAAAGCTTTTTTTTCTTTCCTTTTTTTTCCTAGCTTGCTATTTTTGTCTTTGGCTGCTTACAATGTCAAGGAAACTAAACCTGAGCATGGTACAGTGTATTCTTGTACGGCTGTATTATGTGTGTTTGTGTAAGACCCGGATACATTTCTACTTGCAAAAAATAGATTTCAACCTTACTACTACTTTGTACTACTAGGACTTATGTTAAAACAAATAAAAAGAAAGTTTAATGAAAATGTTATGCACATTTATAATAATTATTAAAATAATAATAATAAATTAATAATTTACATTCGGTGGATATCTTGATACATGTTCTAGACATTCTAATGATCACACACATATATGTATTGCATGCATTTTAGTTACTTTTTTTAAAGATTAAAGGTCATAGGTCAATTTTGATTAGAAATTACACTGAGTCCAGAGATTTTGAAGTTGTGTAAATTTGTGCCTCTGTGGGGGGTATTTATATGCAAATATCATGACCAATGGCATTGCAAGACTAAACAATGAACATCAATGATGATGTTTAGGTGAAAAAAGAATAGAAAATAAAATAAAAAATTGATTAATTGAAGTGATTAATTAAAATAAAAATGTTACCGAGAAGCATCGTTGGGTCTTACCGGGTTAATAGCGTTCTCTCATTTTTTCTTGTAAATGAGAGAACCTAAAAGGGCCACTTCTTTCCTGTCAACACAACTCAGTACAATTTCCCGCCTAAATGTATATGTTTAGAGGCCTAATAGTTCAGCATTGCGTTGGGTAAATCACATTGTGACTCTTTGGTGACGCGAGACATGGCCAAAGCATATTTTCGGGGGTTCTCAGCCAAAAACGTTGCGAACCCCTGCTGTAACCTATAAAACCTGAGAACGATAGAACTATAATCTTGTATTTGTATCGTAACAAATACTCTTCAATATCGAATCCTCAATGCTTTTTTAATTTAAAATTTCAAAAAAGAAATAGCCACACTAGCAGCCAGGCCACCCAGCTGGTTTGTCATAATGACAAAGCATACAGCGCTTAAGTGGTTAAGACCACAAGTACAGTCACATTAATCCCGTGTCTCGTGTGTGTGCGTGTGTGCGTGCGTGCGTGTGCGCATGTTGCATCACTTGCTAACCATGGACTAACTAAGGTCTGCAGATTCCACTCCCAATTTGGCTCGATGTGGCACGTCGTGAGCTTGTAGATTGGCTATTTGCGCTACATAAATATTGCTTCATTTGAATAATAATGAAAGAGGATTTTTTTATTATTATTATTATTTTATTTATTTATTTGTTCCACATACAAGTTTTCCACCCGACAGCGCCGGTGCCCAAACTGCAGTTTCCACTTTTGGGGGAAATGTTCAAGGTGTTCTGCAGCAGGAAGCTAAATCACACGGAACCGGCACTACATCAAACGGGCCAGAGGCACAGAATTATTTTTGCCTTGCTTCAGCACTTAAAGGACCACTTCACCACTTTTCAACCTATCTTCATATAATAGGTCCTCACTAATAATCATGATAAAATGGCACGATTTTTTCCTACTCTGTCTGTGTCTCATAGGAGGGCTGTGGGCAGTTCAGAAACCCGTCAGGACTAGAAAGACTGCAGTTTCTATTAGCTTGTATTCCCCATCGATGATGTCACTGGTGGACGGGTCTCTGAACTGCCCACAGCCCTCCTATGAGACACAGACCGAGTAGAAAGAAATTGCACCATTTTTTCATGATTATTAGTGAGGACCTATTATATGAAGATAGGTTGAAAAGTGGTGAAGTGGTCCTTTAACACCCCGATCGCCCAGGACGAAGTTCACCGTCCTCTCAATTAGTAACACCCAGCGCCCAGGACGAAGTTTTCTCCAAAAGACAAAGATTATTGATATCACAACCGATCGCATCGCTCCACAGCCTAGGAGCGCCTGTTGCGCAACAGTCTGTTGCGTAACAGTGAGACGTCGCAAATGTTAGCTGACGAGACCAAAAATCTGAAAACGTTAATAACTCTTGATCTAAATCATCCCGTCCAATTCTAATGATAATGATAATAATAATGCATTTATTTATATAGCACATTTCAAGACATAGTCACAAAGTGCTTTACATAACAGGGTAAAAAATAAACAACAACAACGTAGTCACAGCTACAACAAGATAACATTGAATGACAGCAAGCACAACATGAAAGCATACACACAAAAATAGAATAAGGTATGCAAAGATAAATTAAGAAAAGGCCTTAACGTAAAGGTGGGTTTTTAGAAGGGATTTAAAACATGACACAGATGTTGCAAGTCTTAAATTAATAGGTTGGGCCTTCCATAGTTTGGGAGCCCGGATTGCAAATTCCCTGCCACCTTTTGTGATAAGATGGGCTATGGGGGTCTCAAGGAGGGCTTTGTCAGAGGACCTGAGTGAACGTATAGGCTTATAGGGAGCCAGCATGTCAGAGACATACTGGGGGGCCTGACCATTTACAGCTTTAAAAGTAAAAAGTAAAATCTTAAAATCAATTCTATAACTAACCGGTAACCAGTGAAGGGTGGCTAAAATGGGGGTGATGTGGTCCCGTCTTTTTGAGTTAGTTAGCAGTCTGGCAGCAGAATTCTGAACGAGTTGGAAACGGGATATAGCCTTCTTACACAGGCCAGAATAAAGTCCCTCCCTAAAATACTGTACTGCTGAAAATATAATGTGTCAGTAGATTGAATGCTATATGGTTTTATATATAATATAATATATAATAATATATAATCTAATGTGTCAGTAGATTGAATGCTATATGGTTTTCTCCGGGATGCAGTCGACTTGAACGTCTTTGGCCCCAAAGAACTAAGAGAGAAACGTGACAGGAACAAACTATACATAGTAGAAGGGCTATTAGACTGAAGTAATGGGAAATGGCACCAGACCATGCGATATAGGAATGAACAATGCATGATATTAACATTTGTTGCTGACTCCCGCAAATGCCCACCTTTCTCACCGACAATGGTTCTGACGATGCCTTGACAATCCAGCCACACACTAATTCAAGACGATGGCCATGGAGTTCGAGACAGCTTTGAACTCATGTCTCACAGAACATGCGAGCTCAAATGACTCCACATTTTACACAAAGTACTCTGCCAAGGTTCAAGGCCTATTGTCCCACCCTCAAAGTACTCTGCCAAGGTTCAAGGCCTATTGTCCCACCCTCAATGTCTTCACGTGCTGTATGTTGTACAGTAAGCATAACACTGCATTATACATCAGGCGCACGCACGCACGCACACACGCGCGCACACACACACACACACACACACACACACACACACACACACACACACACACACACACACACACACACACACACAGTAAGTAATGAAAAAAGCTCAGAGGCCTCATAGGACGAGCTCCCCGGTCTATTTGTAGGCCTCTATTAAACGTTATCAAGGGCTAAAAGTTCTCTCCCACGCGTGGCACATATTCTTGCCACGGTGCAGCGACCGACCGACCGGCTGGCAGCAGAAAGGCTCTAATGCTAATGGGGGGGAGAGCTAGAGGCCAGCTGGGAAATCATCAGCCTCTTCCATCTCTCAGAAGAGATCTACTTCTTGTGTCACTTCATGGGGAGATTTACACTCTACAGTATCTGGTGTGTGGTGTGACCGTATACACATGGGTTCCATTTGTAGAATAAAAAGCTTTCCTTGAGTTTAGCATAGGCTATTTAAAAAAAAAAGCAGGTGTACAAGCTCGCCAGCGCAGCACGATGTGACGCACTTGCAAGCTTGTATGCCTACACATTTTATTTTATTGTTTTCCCCCGTTTTTGAATAATTTTAATAATAGAATTAAAAATGCACAAATCTTCTCTTCTGGGTATCCCTGGCACAAAACGAATTTGCGCGTGCGTGCGTGCGTGCGTGCGTGCGTGCGTGTGTCTGATTTAGAAGGCAACTGTAGCTTGAATGGCTATATTGTTCCCAAGAAAATAATATCTCTATCTTATAATAAATGCATCTCTGTATACGCACGTACAGCTGTTCGCCCTGCCGACTTCAAATCCGACATGTCATATGCGACCCGGCAAATAGATGGACATTGTATTTTAACACATATGGACAAACCCTAGCCTGGCTAATAAGCCAGACCCAATCAGCCGTTGGCAAAATAAATTGCCTGCCGGCGGATTACGGTCTGGAGAGGCTCAATTGTACGGCCATTTGGCTTATTAGCCAGGCTAGACAAACCCACACCTTGACATGAACACAGAGAATACACACATTTCTCAAAAGACCAATTGTAGTTATATGGAATGGAAAGGTAATTAAACACATATTTTAATTTTTTCTTCTTAAAATTGCTAAATACAATGCACAAACACTTGGCATTGATCAAATTGATTGTTTACATTGCAAAACGATTCGATACCAAGTCAAACAATACGATACGATATTTGCTGTTTACATTTCGATATACTTTGATTTCTTTTTTTTGTAATCGATATTTCGATACAGTTACTATATCATTACACCCCTACAAGGTACCATATAGCTGAGTTCTACTCAAAGTCCTGGAGGTCCTGAACGTGTCACAGGGAGGATAAGGAGCATGACTAATTGACTCTGACGTCAAAGTCCATGGGCCAATCGCAGCACTTTTCTGAGCCCATTGATTCAGAAAAGCCCAGAACATAGAGAATCCATTCAATGTTCAAAGTTCTGCTTTTGTATATGGTCAGGAAAAAAAAAAAAAAGGGGCGAAAAAATATAATTTGATGTCATGAAACCGTTAAAACCATGAAAATAGTGCATCTACTAGGGGCGGCGGTGGCTCAGGGGTAGAGTGGCTGGATGGTAACCGCAAGGTTGCCAGTTCGAACCCGAGCTCCCCCAGAGTTAGCGTGGAAGTGTCCTTGAGCAAGACTCTGAACCCCTAATTGCTCCCGATGTGCAGGTTGGTGCCTTGCATGGTTTCCGTCGCTATCGGTGTATGAATGTGTGTGTGAATGGGTGAATGTAATGCACAATCTGTGTAAAGCGCCTTGGATAAAGGCGCTATATAAATGCACCATTTACCATTTATCTACAAGCTTACGTGAAGACATACAGCTATATGTAGTACTGTGTGGTAGAAACCCCCTGGGAGTCTCCAGTTAAACTAAGTATATATCTAGGTTAGGTTATGTTCCCAAGAGATGCTGCATTCAATTAAACAAGAGTTATGGTGCTATATGGAGCTAATATCTAAGATTAAATGACATGTCATAACTCGGCAACTCCAGATTCAAATGGCTTTGGAAACTTCTTCTATACTCTCACCTACGCGCTGTCGGGCAGACAGGCACCTCGCATCTCTGTGGTTCAACTTTCTAGGTTTAGGCCTATTCCATTTAGACCTGAGGACGATTCTACAAAAGTCTTCCAAATCCTGACAGTTTTCTGAAAAACCCTATGTTTCTATGTCAGTGGTTCTCACAGGGTTAAAACCCTATGTTTCTATGTCAGTGGTTCTCACAGGGTTAAAACCCTATGTTTCTATGTCAGTGGTTCTCACAGGGTTTAAACCCTATGTTTCCATGTCAGTGGTTCTCACAGGGTTAAACCCCTATGTTTCTATGTCAGTGGTTCTCACAGGGTTAAAACCCTATGTTTCTAATTGTCAGTGGTTCTCACAGGGTTAAAATCCTATGTTTCTATGTCAGTGGTTCTCACAGGGTTAAAACCCTATGTTTCTATGTCAGTGGTTCTCACAGGGTTAAAACCCTATGTTTCTGTGTCAGTGGTTCTCACAGGGTTAAAACCCTATGTTTCTATGTCAGTGGTTCTTACAGGGTTAAAACCCTATGTTTCTGTGTCAGTGGTTCTCACAGGGTTAAAACCCTATGTTTCTATGTCAGTGGTTCTCACAGGGTTAAACCCCTATGTCTCTATGTCAGTGGTTCTCACAGGGTTAAAACCCTATGTTTCTATGTCAGTGGTTCTCACAGGGTTAAAACCCTATGTTTCTATGTCAGTGGTTCTCACAGGGTTAAAACCCTATGTTTCTATGTCAGTGGTTCTCACAGGGTTAAAACCCTATGTTTCTATGTCAGTGGTTCTCACAGGGTTAAAACCCTATGTTTCTATGTCAGTGGTTCTCACAGGGTTAAAACCCTATGTTTCTATGTCAGTGGTTCTCACAGGGTTAAAACCCTATGTTTCTATGTCAGTGGTTCTCACAGGGTTAAAACCCTATGTTTCTATGTCAGTGGTTCTCACAGGGTTAAAACCCTATGTTTCTATGTCAGTGGTTCTCACAGGGTTAAAACCCTATGTTTCTATGTCAGTGGTTCTCACAGGGTTAAAACCCTATGTTTCTATGTCAGTGGTTCTCACAGGGTTAAAACCCTATGTTTCTATGTCAGTGGTTCTCACAGGGTTAAAACCCTATGTTTCTGTGACAGTGGTTCTCACAGGGTTAAAACCCTATGTTTCTAATTGTCAGTGGTTCTCACAGGGTTAAAACCCTATGTTTCTATGTCAGTGGTTCTCACAGGGTTAAAACCCTATGTTTCTATGTCAGTGGTTCTCACAGGGTTAAAACCCTATGTTTCTATGTCAGTGGTTCTCACAGGGTTTAAACCCTATGTTTCCATGTCAGTGGTTCTCACAGGGTTAAAACCCTATGTTTCTATGTCAGTGGTTCTCACAGGGTTAAAACCCTATGTTTCTAATTGTCAGTGGTTCTCACAGGGTTAAAATCCTATGTTTCTATGTCAGTGGTTCTCACAGGGTTAAAACCCTATGTTTCTATGTCAGTGGTTCTCACAGGGTTAAAACCCTATGTTTCTGTGTCAGTGGTTCTCACAGGGTTAAAACCCTATGTTTCCATGTCAGTGGTTCTCACAGGGTTAAAACCCTATGTTTCTGTGTCAGTGGTTCTCACAGGGTTAAAACCCTATGTTTCTATGTCAGTGGTTCTCACAGGGTTAAAACCCTATGTCTCTATGTCAGTGGTTCTCACAGGGTTAAAACCCTATGTTTCTATGTCAGTGGTTCTCACAGGGTTAAAACCCTATGTTTCTATGTCAGTGGTTCTCACAGGGTTAAAACCCTATGTTTCTATGTCAGTGGTTCTCACAAGGTTAAAACCCTATGTTTCTATGTCAGTGGTTCTCACAGGGTTAAAACCCTATGTTTCTGTGTCAGTGGTTCTCACAGGGTTAAAACCCTATGGTCCTCATTCACAAAGGAGAAATACACCGCAGTGTAACGTATGCGTAAACAGATACTAAATATCATCGTATTTCTCTGTCCGATCACGCTGCGATTTGCTCCCGTCGTATTCAGGGAAGATGGTGTAATCACTTCATTTGTGCGGATCGCAGAGTGTAGCCTTTCCGCATTTTTCCCAAGCGATTCGCCTGGTGTCGCCTGGTTAGAACGCCCATCCCACACCATATAAGGCAACAGGAAATATCGAAATACGTCATCATAGCCTGCACCGGGCTTTAAATTATATACAACAGCCGCGATGAGCTTGTAGAGCAGTTAGTTAATTTTGACAGGCGGGTCTCTGCATGGACAGATCTTCAAGCAAACAGCGCAAGTTTTGTATATAATTATAAACGAAACTTGCCAACTTGGCACGCATTGCTTCACTCCTTGTTAAATGTCAGAACGTTAATAAGTTAACTGATGTTACAGTTACTTTCACATAATGAGAAAGAAGTTAATTTGTATTGTTCACCACACAACCAAATGCTATATTAAAACTCGGCAATGATAAAAGGCCCTATTGATTAGTCTACTGCGGTGATTGATTCCCTGCCCTGCACTGTCGGATTTGGAAAGCAAATATATCCGGACATGCATGGACACAGGACATATTTTCTTTCTTTTTTTTCTTGTGGGATTTGGACTTAAGGCTATATTTCATCCGACCCAACTACGTTGTATGTTTCCTCAGCTGCAGGTAAGAGTTGGCTATTCTGTGTGGCGTCCGCATGTGATCAATATACATATTATAAATTAATACCACGACGCAAATGGAGGCAGATAGGTGCTTGCAGCAAATGCATTTAGGCCTACGTGAAACTTTAATTGGCTGAGTCTCTGTCAACATGCTGATCAGCGAGTTACAGTGGTAATAATAATCATCATCAACAGCCTTTCTTGTCTGTCTGTCCGTCATGTTTGTGAACAAGCGCGAGTGGAGGTGAGCTGGCTTAAAACTATGATATGACTGGCCGACTTTCAAACACGCTGATGCCATTCATTCAAATAGGCTAATGTGGTCTTCTATTTTTTATATAGGGCTAATCCCCCCCCACACACACACACACGCACCGACAGTCAGACTGACTCAAAGGAGCTCCATAACGAAACAATTTAAATAGGCCTATACTGCAGACATTACTACACTAAACAACGTTGGATTCGTACAGTGCAGAATGCAGATAAGTGTATGTTCTTATTATAATTGTGAGTTTGTTTTTTAACATGCAGCGCGAGTCCGCGAGACTGCGAGAGCCGATCTACAAGCTCACAGCAGTAGAAAGCTGTCAAGTGAGCAGCGCAATCGCGCATGCTAGAAATATCCTAATAAATAAATAAAAAAGGTGTCGGGCTTGCAGGGGCAGTTTCTGTATGGCACTCTAGGCTAACCTGCCTCTAGAATGCATGCATTTAGGCATACAAGTGATACTTGGCTTTTATATAGGCTATATTTTTTTTATGTGCGACCAATGTTGGGGACACATGCCTACATATTTTATCTGAGATTTGGGGACTTTTAATTGATTCAGCATGAAGACTAAAGCCTTCTTAATAAATCTACGCAAGCCGTACACGACCATGAGAGGTGGCGCAGCTTTCAGCGGAATTTCCGACCAACCCACGTCACCGTCAAGTTCACGTTCAAGTTCATGAATTCCCACGTAATGTGGGAATCCACGTAAATGCCTGTCCGCTCACGCTCCGCTCACGTAACGTCACTTTATGAGCGTAAACGCCGTTGTGAATGAGGACCTATGTTTCTATGTCAGTGGTCCTCACAGGGTTAAAACCCTATGTTTCTATGTCAGTGGTTCTCACAGGGTTAAAACCCTATGTTTCTATGTCAGTGGTTCTCACAGGGTTAAAACCCTATGTTTCTGTGTCAGTGGTTCTCACAGGGTTAAAACCCTATGTTTCTATGTCAGTGGTTCTCACAGGGTTAAAACCCTATGTCTCTATGTCAGTGGTTCTCACAGGGTTAAAACCCTATGTTTCTATGTCAGTGGTTCTCACAGGGTTAAAACCCTATGTTTCTATGTCAGTGGTTCTCACAGGGTTTAAACCCTATGTTTCCATGTCAGTGGTTCTCACAGGGTTAAAACCCTATGTTTCTAATTGTCAGTGGTTCTCACAGGGTTAAAATCCTATGTTTCTATGTCAGTGGTTCTCACAGGGTTAAAACCCTATGTTTCTATGTCAGTGGTTCTCACAGGGTTAAAACCCTATGTTTCTGTGTCAGTGGTTCTCACAGGGTTAAAACCCTATGTTTCCATGTCAGTGGTTCTCACAGGGTTAAAACCCTATGTTTCTGTGTCAGTGGTTCTCACAGGGTTAAAACCCTATGTTTCTATGTCAGTGGTTCTCACAGGGTTAAAACCCTATGTCTCTATGTCAGTGGTTCTCACAGGGTTAAAACCCTATGTTTCTATGTCAGTGGTTCTCACAGGGTTAAAACCCTATGTTTCTATGTCAGTGGTTCTCACAGGGTTAAAACCCTATGTTTCTATGTCAGTGGTTCTCACAGGGTTAAAACCCTATGTTTCTATGTCAGTGGTTCTCACAAGGTTAAAACCCTATGTTTCTATGTCAGTGGTTCTCACAGGGTTAAAACCCTATGTTTCTGTGTCAGTGGTTCTCACAGGGTTAAAACCCTATGTTTCTATGTCAGTGGTCCTCACAGGGTTAAAACCCTATGTTTCTATGTCAGTGGTTCTCACAGGGTTAAAACCCTATGTTTCTATGTCAGTGGTTCTCACAGGGTTAAAACCCTATGTTTCTGTGTCAGTGGTTCTCACAGGGTTAAAACCCTATGTTTCTATGTCAGTGGTTCTCACAGGGTTAAAACCCTATGTCTCTATGTCAGTGGTTCTCACAGGGTTAAAACCCTATGTTTCTATGTCAGTGGTTCTCACAGGGTTAAAACCCTATGTTTCTATGTCAGTGGTTCTCACAGGGTTAAAACCCTATGTTTCTATGTCAGTGGTTCTCACAGGGTTAAAACCCTATGTTTCTATGTCAGTGGTTCTCACAGGGTTAAAACCCTATGTTTCTATGTCAGTGGTTCTCACAGGGTTAAAACCCTATGTTTCTATGTCAGTGGTTCTCACAGGGTTAAAACCCTATGTTTCTGTGTCAGTGGTTCTCACAGGGTTAAAACCCTATGTTTCTGTGTCAGTGGTTCTCACAGGGTCAAAACCCTATGTTTCTATGTCAGTGGTCCTCACAGGGTTAAAACCCTATGTTTCTATGTCAGTGGTTCTCACAGGGTTAAAACCCTATGTTTCTATGTCAGTGGTTCTCACAGGGTTAAAACCCTATGTTTCTATGTCAGTGGTTCTCACAGGGTTAAAACCCTATGTTTCTATGTCAGTGGTTCTCACAGGGTTAAAACCCTATGTTTCTATGTCAGTGGTTCTCACAGGGTTAAAACCCTATGTTTCTATGTCAGTGGTTCTCACAGGGTTAAAACCCTATGTTTCTGTGTCAGTGGTTCTCACAGGGTTAAAACCCTATGTTTCTGTGTCAGTGGTTATCACAGGGTTAAAACCCTATGTTTCTATGTCAGTGGTTCTCACAGGGTTAAAACCCTATGTTTCTATGTCAGTGGTTCTCACAGGGTTAAACCCCTATGTTTCCATGTCAGTGGTTCTCACAGGGTTAAAACCCTATGTTTCTATGTCAGTGGTTCTCACAGGGTTAAAACCCTATGTTTCTATGTCAGTGGTTCTCACAGGGTTAAAACCTCTATGTTTCTATGTCAGTGGTTCTCATAGGGTTAAAACCCTATGTTTCTATGTCAGTGGTTCTCACAGGGTTAAAACCTCTATGTTTCTATGTCAGTGGTTCGCATAGGGTTAAAACCCTAGGTTTCTATGTCAGTGGTTCTCACAGGGTTAAAACCCTATGTTTCTATGTCAGTGGTTCTCACAGGGTTAAAACCCTATGTTTCTATGTCAGTGGTTCTCACAGGGTTAAAACCCTATGTCAGTGGTTCTCACAGGGTTAAAACGCTATGTTTCTATGTCAGTGGTTCTCACAGGGTTAAAACCCTATGTTTCTATGTCAGTGGTTCTCACAGGGTTAAAACCCTATGTTTCTATGTCAGTGGTTCTCACAGGGTTAAAACCCTATGTTTCTATGTCAGTGGTTCTCACAGGGTTAAAACCCTATGTCAGTGGTTCTCACAGGGTTAAAACCCTATGTTTCTATGTCAGTGGTTCTCACAGGGTTAAAACCCTATGTTTCTATGTCAGTGGTTCTCACAGGGTTAAAACCCTATGTTTCTATGTCAGTGGTTCTCACAGGGTTAAAACCCTATGTTTCTATGTCAGTGGTTCTCACAGGGTTAAAACCCTATGTTTCTATGTCAGTGGTTCTCACAGGGTTAAAACCCTATGTTTTCATATCAGTGGTTCTCAAACATTTTCATGTCAAGGACCCTCAGTGTTATATGTAATAGGCCGCCGGCCCCCATCTGAGAATATGTTGTTCCAGGGACCCCCCCCCCCCCCCCCCCCCCCGCCCCCAGAAGCAAAGATTTGAGTTAAAAACGTTGGCTCTGAAAGAATATATATTCAAAGATTTGCGCCACATTTTCACGTTTTTTTCAAAAATAGCAGACCTACAGGTTCATAGCACGGCGCTTTGTGTGTGCCTGGCTGGCTGGCTGGCTGTGTCTGAGCACGAAAATAGCATTTGGTTGGTTTTCAAAACCAAGCGTCACTGTTGTGCAGCCTAACACACACCTACTAACTGTATACAGTATATGATGATTTCAGGTGTATCAGTACAGCAAGGTACAGTAGAGGGACCCCCTGGGGACCCCCACATGGTAACTGTCATTTCTCAACCGTTTCGGACGTGGGGCGCCTCGCCGGAACCGGCCTGGCCCCCTGGGCACGTTCCTGGGGGTCTGGGTGTTCCGGGGACCCCCACACGGTAACTCTATTTTCATGATTTTGGAGGATTTGAAAAAAGGTGAAAATCACGGAAAAGCGAAAGGCTATAGTCCATGGTCTCGGAGGGCATACTATAGGACAGGAGTAACCCACAGAGCCTAGTCCTTCCACACGCCAGAATTTGGTTCTCCCAGTCCCGGCAGAGTAGTTCCTGAGCAACGGATTGTGTGGCCATGCTCATTCCCTGATGGACTGATCGAGGGTAGCTACTGGGACGTAAGTCGGGATTTGATCAACCCCGGCTGGGTCACCTGAGTGAGGGTTATGATGTTGGTAGACCCGAAACCCCGAGGACCTCAGGAAACATCACTGAGGACACGTCCCAGTAGTAAGGGAATTTTATCAGGTATTTGACCAATCTGGGAACTAAATCGTTACCAAGAAATTTCTTCACCAATGTGTTTCTAAAGGTGTCTAATAACATGTACTAAAAGTTTGAAATTCAACTCCCGTGGGAAATTTGAGATATTAGCATAATATGTGACCATACCCATAACATCCTATATAAGGCAAAAAAGTCCAAATTTCATCATTCTTTAAGTAGCATGTGACATATGGAACTAGGGTGATTTCATGATTCTGAATCCATTCCAAGCATTAGTTTTGCACAAAAAATACTCCTTGGGCTAAATTAGGCCATATCCACTTGACCAAATGTGCTGACCTCATCACGTTTGTGTGGCCGTTTTCCTCCCAAGGAGTGTTTTTTGTGCAAAACTAATGCTTGGAATGGATTCAGAATCATGAAATCACCCTAGTTCCATATGTCACATGCTACTTAAAGAATGATGAAATTTCCCACGGGAGTTGAATTTCAAACTTTTAGTACATGTTATTAGACACCTTTAGAAACACATTGGTGAAGACATTTCTTGGTAACGATTTAGTTCCCAGATTTTCATAGATTTCTCTTACTACAGGTGCATCCATGTGATGTATTTGTAGTTATAGTATGTCGTTTTTCACGATTTTGGAGGATTTGAAAAAAAGGTGAAAAAGAAGTGAAAGGCTTGCTTAAATCTTGCATAAATCTTGCTTAAATCTTGCTTAAATCTTAAATCTTGCTCAAATCTTGCTTAAATCTCGCTTAAATCTTGCTTAAATCTTAAATCTTGCTTAAATCTTAAATCTTGCTTAAATCTTGCTTAAATCTTGCTTAAATCTTAAATCTTGCTTAAATCTTAAATCTTGCTTAAATCTTGCTTAAATCTTAAATATTGCTTAAATCTTGCTTAAATCTTAAATCTTGCTTAAATCTTGCTTAAATCTTGCTTAAATCTTAAATCTTGCTTAAATCTTGCTTAAATCTTGCTTAAATCTTGCTTAAATCTTGCTTAAATCTTGCTTAAATCTTAAATCTTGCTTAAATCTTAAATCTTGCTTAAATCTTGCTTAAATCTTAAATCTTGCTTAAATCTTAAACCATGATCTCGGAGGGCATACACCCAGTGCCTCCCCAGACAGTGTCCCCCCAGTGCCTCCCCAGTGTAGTGTTCCCCCAATGCCTCCCCAGTGCCTCCCCAGTGTCCCCCCAATGCCTCCTCAGTGCCCCCCCAGTGCCCCCCAGTGCGTCCCCAGTGCCCCACCAGTGCCTCACCAGAGCCCGCCCAGTGCCTCCCCAGTGCCCCCCCAGTGCCCCCCAGTGCCCTCCCAGTGCCCCCCCAGTGTCACGCCAGAGCCCCCCCAGAAAAAATGACATGCTATAGTTCATAATTTTCTCCTTTTTTTTCAAATCCTCCGAAATCATGAAAAACGACATACTATAGTATGCCCTCCGAGAACATGGACTATAGCCTGTCGCGTTTCTGTGTTTTTCGCCTTTTTTTCAAATCCTCCGAAATCGTGAAAAACGACATACTATAGTATTCCCTCCGAGAACATGGACTATAGCCTGTCGCGTTTCTGTGTTTTTCGCCTTTTTTTCAAATCCTCCGAAATCGTGAAAAACGACATACTATAGTATGCCCTCCGAGAACATGGACTATAGCCTGTCGCGTTTCTGTGTTTTTCGCCTTTTTTTCAAATCCTCCGAAATCGTGAAAAACGACATACTATAGTATGCCCTCCGAGAACACTGGACTGTAGCCTGTCGCGTTTCTGTGTTTTTAGCCTTTTTTTCAAATCCTCCGAAATCATGAAAAACGACATACTATAGTATGCCCTCCGAGAACATGGACTATAGCCTGTTGCTTTTCTGTGTTTTTCACCTTTTTTCAAATCCTCCGAAATCGTGAAAAACGACATACTATAGTATGCCCTCCGAGAACATGGACTATAGCCTGTCGCGTTTCTGTGTTTTCCCCTTTTTTTCAAATCCTCCGAAATCGTGAAAAACGACATACTATAGTATGCCCTCCGAGAACATGGACTATAGCCTGTCGCGTTTCTGTGTTTTTCGCCTTTTTTTCAAATCCTCCGAAATCGTGAAAAACGACATACTATAGTATGCCCTCCGAGAACATGGACTATAGCCTGTCGCGTTTCTGTGTTTTTCGCCTTTTTTTCAAATCCTCCGAAATCGTGAAAACCAACATACTATAGTATGCCCTCCGAGAACATGGACTATAGCCTGTCGCGTTTCTGTGTTTTTCGCCTTTTTTTCAAATCCTCCGAAATCGTGAAAAACGACATACTATAGTATGCCCTCCGAGAACATGGACTATAGCCTGTCGCGTTTCTGTGTTTTTCGCCTTTTTCTTAAATCCTCCGAAATCGTGAAAAACGACATACTATAGTATGCCGTCCGAGAACATGGACTATAGCCTGTCGCGTTCCTGTGTTTTTCGCCTTTTTTTCAAATCCTCCGAAATCGTGAAAAACGACATACTATAGTATGTCCTCCGAGAACATGGACTATAGCCTGTCGCGTTTCTGTGTTTTCGCCTTTTTTCAAATCCTCCGAAATCGTGAAAAACGACATACTATAGTATGCCCTCCGAGAACATGGACTATAGCCTGTCGCGTTTCTGTGTTTTTCGCCTTTTTTTCAAATCCTCCGAAATCGTGAAAACCAACATACTATAGTATGCCCTCCGAGAACATGGACTATAGCCTGTCGCGTTTCTGTGTTTTTCGCCTTTTTTTCAAATCCTCCGAAATCGTGAAAAACGACATACTATAGTATGCCCTCCGAGAACATGGACTATAGCCTGTCGCGTTTCTGTGTTTTTCGCCTTTTTCTTAAATCCTCCGAAATCGTGAAAAACGACATACTATAGTATGCCCTCCGAGAACATGGACTATAGCTGTCGCGTTTCTGTGTTTTTCACCTTTTTTTCAAATCCTCCGAAATCGTGAAAAACGACATACTATAGTATGCCCTCCGAGAACATGGACTATAGCCTTTCCCTTCTCTGTGTTTTTCGCCTCTTTTTCAAATCCTCCGAAATCGTGAAAAACAACATACTATAGTATGCCCTCCGAGAACATGGACTATAGCCTGTCGCGTTTCTGTGTTTTTCGCCTTTTTTTCAAATCCTCCGAAATCGTGAAAAACGACATACTATAGTATGCCCTCCGAGAACATGGACTATAGCCTGTCGTGTTTCTGTGTTTTTCACCTTTTTTTCAAATCCTCCGAAGTCGTGAAAAACGACATACTATAGTATGCCCTCCGAGAACACGGACTATAGCCTGTCGCGTTTCTGTGTTTTTCACCTTTTTTTCAAATCCTCCGAAATCGTGAAAAACGACATACTATAGTATGCCCTCCGAGAACATGGACTATAGCCTTTCGCTTCTCTGTGTTTTTTGCCTCTTTTTCAAATCCTCCGAAATCGTGAAAAACGACATACTATAGTATGCCCTCCGAGAACATGGACTATAGCCTGTCGCGTTTCTGTGTTTTTCGCCTTTTTTTTCAAATCCTCCGAAATCGTGAAAAACGACATACTATAGTATGCCCTCCGAGAACATGGACTATAGCCTGTCGCGTTTCTGTGTTTTTCGCCTTTTTTTCAAATCCTCCGAAATCGTGAAAAACGACATACTATAGTATGCCCTCCGAGAACATGGACTATAGCCTGTCGCGTTTCTGTGTTTTTCCCCTTTTTTTCAAATCCTCCGAAATCGTGAAAAACGACATACTATAGTATGCCCTCCGAGAACATGGACTATAGCCTGTCGTGTTTCTGTGTTTTTCGCCTTTTTTTCAAATCCTCCGAAATCGTGAAAAACGACATACTATAGTATGCCCTCCGAGAACATGGACTATAGCCTGTCGCGTTTCTGTGTTTTTCACCTTTTTTTCAAATCCTCCGAAATCGTGAAAAACGACATACTATAGTATGCCCTCCGAGAACATGGACTATAGCCTGTCGCGTTTCTGTGTTTTTCGCCTTTTTTTCAAATCCTCCGAAATCGTGAAAAACGACATACTATAGTATGCCCTCCGAGAACATGGACTATAGCCTGTCGCGTTTCTGTGTTTTTCGCCTTTTTTTCAAATCCTCCGAAATCGTGAAAAACGACATACTATAGTATGCCCTCCGAGAACATGGACTATAGCCTGTCGCGTTTCTGTGTTTTTCGCCTTTTTTTCAAATCCTCCGAAATCGTGAAAAACGACATACTATAGTATGCCCTCCGAGAACATGGACTATAGCCTGTCGCGTTTCTGTGTTTTTCGCCTTTTTTTCAAATCCTCCGAAATCGTGAAAAACGACATACTATAGTATGCCCTCCGAGAACATGGACTATAGCCTGTCGCGTTTCTGTGTTTTTCGCCTTTTTTTCAAATCCTCCGAAATCGTGAAAAACGACATACTATAGTATGCCCTCCGAGAACATGGACTATAGCCTGTCGCGTTTCTGTGTTTTTCGCCTTTTTTTCAAATCCTCCGAAATCGTGAAAAACGACATACTATAGTATGCCCTCCGAGAACATGGACTATAGCCTGTCGCGTTTCTGTGTTTTTCACATTTTTTTCAAATCCTCCGAAATCGTGAAAAACGACATACTATAGTATGCCCTCCGAGAACATGGACTATAGCCTGTCGCGTTTCTGTGTTTTTCACCTTTTTTACAAATCCTCCGAAATCGTGAAAAACGACATACTATAGTATGCCCTCCGAGAACATGGACTATAGCCTTTCGCTTCTCTGTGTTTTTCGCCTCTTTTTCAAATCCTCCGAAATCGTGAAAAACGACATACTATAGTATGCCCTCCGAGAACATGGACTATAGCCTTTCGCTTCTCTGTGTTTTTCGCCTTTTTTTAAAATCTTCCGAAATCGTGAAAAACGACATACTATAGTATGCCCTCCGAGAACATGGACTATAGCCTTTCGCTTCTCTGTGTTTTTCGCCTTTTTTTTAAAGCGTGACGAAAAAGCGTGACCAGAAAGTGTGACCAAAAAGTGTGACCAAAAAGTGTGATAAAACTACAGGATACTGTAGTATGCCCTCCGAGAACATGGACTATAGCCTTTCGCTTTTCTGTGTTTTTCTTCTTTATATATTACTGTTGTAATGTAAAATTTACATTTCAACGAATGGACCTGTACATGACAACAAAACAAAAACGAATGAAAGCACTGGTGTGGTACTTCTGGTTTACCAGAACGGGGTTCAACTCCCTGCAGTGCTCTACTCAATTTGTTGTATTTACATGGTTCATTTCTATTTTCTGCTCATTGTGTTTCCTTTTCATAGATGATACCCCCCAGGTTCTTTACTGTGTTTGTAATCCCTACAGTTAGGTTACCAAGTCCATGGGCTATAGCCCATCGTCTCTGAGTCATTTTCGTCTTTTTTTCAAATCCTCAAAAATGATGGAAAACGGCATGCCGTTCGAGACCATGGGCTATAGCCCATGGTCTCGGAGTGATTTTCATATTTTTTTCAAATCCTCAAAAATGATGGAAAACGGCATGCTATAGCAGTGGTTCCCAAACTTTTTCCTGTCAAGTACCCCTAAATTGATACTAATTAGCCCCGCGGACCCCCATTTGAAAAGACATTCCAGGGACCCCCATAAGAGAAGATTTTTACGGCTCCAGCAGTGTTTCTCAACCAGTTTAATTTCAAGGACCCCCAGTTTAACATGCATTAGTCTACGGACCCCCACTTAATGGCATTTCTATCTCTGGGACTCCCAATTTATATTGTAAAATCAATTTTAATTCGGGTCCATTTGGTTCCATTTGTTTGACGATGGGCTATAGCCCATCGTCTCGGAGTGATTTTCTTCTTTTTTTCAAATCCTCAAAAATGATGAAAAACGGCATGCTATAGTATGCCGTCCGGTATGGGCTCATGGTCAAAAATGATGAAAAACGAGGATTTGAAAAAAAGACGAAAAGCACTCTGAGACCATGGGCTATAGCCCATTGTCTTTTTATAGCCCAAATCCTCAAAAATTATGGAAAACGGCATTCTATAGTATGCCGTTCGAGACCATGGCTATAGCCCATCGTCTCGGAGGGATTTTCGTCTTTTTTTCAAATCCTAGTTTTCGTCTTTTTTTTGCACTTACATGGTTTATTATTTTTTATTTAATTTCTGCGTTTGTCTGTTTTGACTGGTGAAAAACGGCATGCTATAGTATGCCCTCCGATATGGGCTATAGCCCATGGTCAAAAATGATTTGAAAAAAAGACGAAAATCACTCCGAGACCATGGGCTATAGCCCATCGTCTCGGAGTCATTTTCGTCTTTTTTTCAAATCCTCAAAAATGATGGAAAACGGCATGCTATAGTATGCCGTTCGAGACCATGGGCTATAGCCCATGGTCTCGGAGCAATTTTCATCTTTTTTTCAAATCCTCAAAAATGTAGAAAAACGGCATGCTATAGTATGCCCTCCGATATTGGCTATAGCCCATGGTCAAAAATGATGAAAAACGAGGATTTGAAAAAAAGACGAAAATCACTCCGAGACCATGGGCTATAGCCCATCGTCTCGGAGTCATTTTTGTCTTTTTTTCAAATCCTCAAAAATGTAGAAAAACGGCATGCTATAGTATGCCCTCCGATATGTGCTATAGCCCATGGTCAAAAATGATGAAAAACGAGGATTTGAAAAAAAGATGAAAATCACTCCGAGACCATGGGCTACAGCCCATCGTCTCGGAGTCATTTTCGTCTTTTTTTAAAATCCTCAAAAATGATGGAAAACGGCATGCTATAGTATGCCGTTCGAGACCCATCGTCTCGGAGTGATTTTCGTCTTTTTTTATTGTAAAATCAATGTTAATTCGGGTCCATTTGGTTCCATTTGTACACTCTCAGAGTTACAGACCCATAAGGGTCCATTTGGTTCCAAACTATCATTTAGCTGGGTACCCCCTGGAACTCCCTCAAGGACCCCTGGGGGTCCCCGGACCCCACTTTGGGAACCACTGTATGTCGTCACGCTTTTTCGTCACGCTTTATCACTACAGTCTGGGGGGACACTGGGGAGGCACTGGGGAGGCACTGGGCCTGTAAATGACAACAAAACTAAAACGAAGGCACTGGTGTTGGCACCCTTGGTTTACCGGGACAGGGTTCAATTCCCTGAAGTGCCCTGCTCATTTTGTTGTATTACACTTACATGGTTTATTATTTTTATTTAATTTCTGCGTTTGTCTGGTTTGACTGCTGAAAAACGGCATGCTATAGTATGCCCTCCGGTCAAAAATGATGAAAAACGAGGATTTGAAAAAAAGACGAAAATCACTCCGAGACCATGGGCTATAGCCCATCGTCTCGGAGTCATTTTTGTCTTTTTTTCAAGTCCTCAAAAATGATGGAAAACGGCATGCTATAGTATGCCGTTCGAGACCATGGGCTATAGCCCATCGTCTCGGAGGGATTTTCGTTTTTTTTTCAAATCCTGAAAAATGATGAAAAACGGCATGCTATAGTATGCCCTCCGATATGGGCTATAGCCCATGGTCAAAAATGATGAAAAACGAGGATTTGAAAAAAAGACGAAAATCACTCCGAGACCATGGGCTATAGCCCATCGTCTCGGAGTCATTTTCGTCTTTTTTTCAAGTCCTCAAAAATGATGGAAAACGGCATGCTATAGTATGCCGTTCGAGACCATGGGCTATAGCTCATCGTCTCGGAGGGATTTTCGTCTTTTTTTCAAATCCTAGTTTTCGTCTTTTTTTCAAATCCTGAAAAATGATGAAAAACGGCATGCTATAGTATGCCCTCCGATATGGGCTATAGCCCATGGTCAAAAATGATGAAAAACGAGGATTTGAAAAAAAGATGAAAATCACTCCGAGACCATGGGCTATAGCCCATCGTCTCGGAGTCATTTTCGTCTTTTTTTCAAATCCTCAAAAATGATGGAAAACGGCATGCTATAGTATGCCGTTCGAGACCATTGGCTATAGCCCATGGTCTCGGAGTCATTTTCGTCTTTTTTTAAAATCCTCAAAAATGATGGAAAACGGCATGCTATAGTATGCCGTTCGAGACCATGGGCTATAGCCCATCGTCTCAGAGTCATTTTCGTCTTTTTTTCAAATCCTGAAAAATGATGGAAAACGGCATGCTATAGGCCTAGTATGCCCTCTGATATGTGCTATAGCCCATGTTCAAAAATGATGAAAAACGAGGATTTGAAAAAAAGATGAAAATCACTCCGAGACCATGGGCTATAGCCCATCGTCTCGGAGTCATTTTCGTCTTTTTTTAAAATCCTCAAAAATGATGGAGAACGGCATGCTATAGTATGCCGTTCGAGACCATGGGCTATAGCCCATCGTCTCGGAGGGATTTTCGTCTTTTTTTCAAATCCTAGTTTTCGTCTTTTTTTCAAATCCTTTTTCAAATGATGAAAAACGGCATGCTATAGTATGCCGTTCGAGACCATGGGCTATAGCCCATCGTCTCGGAGTCATTTTCGTCTTTTTTTCAAATTCTCAAAAATGATGGAAAACGGCATGCTATAGTATGCCCTCCGATATGGGCTATAGCCCATGGTCAAAAATGATGAAAAACGAGGATTTGAAAAAAAGATGAAAATCACTCCGAGACCATGGGCTATAGCCCATGGCCTCGGACGGCATACTATAGCATGCCGTTTTTCATCATTTTTGAGGATTTGAAAAAAAGATGAAAATCACTCCGAGACAATGGACTATAGCCCATGGTCTCGGAGTGATTTTCGTCTTTTTTTCAAATCCTCAAAAATGATGAAAAACACTCCGAGACCATGGGCTATAGCCCATGGCCTCGGACGGCATACTATAGCATGCCGTTTTTCATCATTTTTGAGGATTTGAAAAAAATATGAAAATCACTCCGAGATGATGAAAGACTATGGGCTATAGCCCATGGCCTCGGACGGCATACTATAGCATGCAGTTTTTCATCATTTTTGAGGATTTGAAAAAAAGACGAAAATCACTCCGAGACCATGGGCTATAAAACGACGAGTATAATAAACTGGAAGAAAAGTAACAAGTGTGTGTTCTTGTCCTGTTGATTGAGCTGAGCAGGACCTATAAACCTTCAAGGTTTATAAGTCCTTCTCAGCTCAATCAACAGGACCAGAACACACCTGGGCTGGCTGCCAGGATCACATCCACCAATGGGGAGGCTGTCTGTGTCCTGTCATGGTTTCTCCTCTGTATTATCTGATTAACATCCACGATAACACTTAAAAGCACTAAAGACACCTTTGATGCACAGCACCATTCAAATGCTCTGTACATGATCCCAAGGCCCCATTTGAAAAGTGACACCAAGAAGAACAACTTCCAACCTAAAAATCACTGAGAGCTCAGTGGCACCCTTGTTAAGATGATGTCCATGTGAGCCAGAGGTTGTGAGTTCAAATCCAGCTGAGTTCCTGCTACTTTCACTTTGCAGCATGTTTTGGAGCATAACATCCAGAAGAGAACTGGAAAGAGATGGAAAGCTGAGGAGATTCTCAGAGAGCATGGTGGCCTCTGTGATAAGCTGCTGTCTATTAGAACCACAGGTCGTGGGTTCAAGTTCAGCCCATGGCCTCGGACGGCATACTATAGCATGCCGTTTTTCATCATTTTTGAGGATTTGAAAAAAAGATGAAAATCACTCCGAGACAATGGACTATAGCCCATGGTCTCGGAGTGATTTTCGTCTTTTTTTCAAATCCTCAAAAATGATGAAAAACACTCCGAGACCATGGGCTATAGCCCAAGGCCTCGGACGGCATACTATAGCATGCCGTTTTTCATCATTTTTGAGGATTTTGAAAAAATATGAAAATCACTCCGAGACAATGGACTATAGCCCATGGTCTCGGAGTGATTTTCGTCTTTTTTTCAAATCCTCAAAAATGATGAAAAACCCCCCGAGACCATGGGCTATAGCCCATGGCCTCGGACGGCATACTATAGCATGCCGTTTTTCATCATTTTTGAGGATTTGAAAAAAAGACGAAAATCACTCCGAGACAATGGACTATAGCCCATGGTCTCGGAGTGATTTTCGTCTTTTTTTCAAATCCTCAAAAATGATGAAAAACACTCCGAGACCATGGGCTATAGCCCAAGGCCTCGGACGGCATACTATAGCATGCCGTTTTTCATCATTTTTGAGGATTTTGAAAAAATATGAAAATCACTCCGAGACAATGGACTATAGCCCATGGTCTCGGAGTGATTTTCGTCTTTTTTTCAAATCCTCAAAAATGATGAAAAACCCCCCGAGACCATGGGCTATAGCCCATGGCCTCGGACGGCATACTATAGCATGCCGTTTTTCATCATTTTTGAGGATTTGAAAAAAAGACGAAAATCACTCCGAGACAATGGACTATAGCCCATGGTCTCGGAGTGATTTTCGTCTTTTTTTCAAATCCTCAAAAATGATGAAAAACACTCCGAGACCATGGGCTATAGCCCATGGCCTCGGACGGCATACTATAGCATGCCGTTTTTCATCATTTTTGAGGATTTGAAAAAAAGATGAAAATCCCTCCGAGACAATGGACTATAGCCCATGGTCTCGGAGTGATTTTCGTCTTTTTTTCAAATCCTCAAAAATGATGAAAAACACTTCGAGACCATGGGCTATAGCCCATGGCCTCGGACGGCATACTATAGCATGCCGTTTTTCATCATTTTTGAGGATTTGAAAAAAAGATGAAAATCCCTCCGAGACAATGGACTATAGCCCATGGTCTCGGAGTGATTTTCGTCTTTTTTTCAAATCCTCAAAAATGATGAAAAACACTTCGAGACCATGGGCTATAGCCCATGGCCTCGGACGGCATACTATAGCATGCCGTTTTTCATCATTTTTGAGGATTTGAAAAAAAGATGAAAATCACTCCGAGATGATGAAAGACCATGGGCTATAGCCCATGGCCTCGGACGGCATACTATAGCATGCAGTTTTTCATCATTTTTGAGGATTTGAAAAAAAGACGAAAATCACTCCGAGACCATGGGCTATAAAACGACGAGTATAATAAACTGGAAGAAAAGTAACAAGTGTGTGTTCTGGTCCTGTTGATTGAGCTGAGCAGGACCTATAAACCTTCAAGGTTTATAAGTCCTTCTCAGCTCAATCAACAGGACCAGAACACACCTGGGCTGGCTGCCAGGATCACATCCACCAATGGGGAGGCTGTCTGTGTCCTGTCATGGTTTCTCCTCTGTATTATCTGATTAACATCCACGATAACACTTAAAAGCACTAAAGACACCTTTGATGCACAGCACCATTCAAATGCTCTGTACATGATCCCAAGGCCCCATTTGAAAAGTGACACCAAGAAGAACAACTTACAACCTAAAAATCACTGAGAGCTCAGTGGCACCATTGTTAAGATGATGTCCATGTGAGCCAGAGGTTGTGAGTTCAAATCCAGCTGAGTTCCTGCTACTTTCACTTTGCAGCATGTTTTGGAGCATAACATCCAGAAGAGAACTGGAAAGAGATGGAAAGCTGAGGAGATTCTCAGAGAGCATGGTGGCCTCTGTGATAAGCTGCTGTCTATTAGAACCACAGGTCGCGGGTTCAAGTTCAGCCCATGGCCTCAGAAGGCATACTATATCATGCCATTTTTGAGGATTTGAAAAAAAGATGAAAATCACTCCGAGACAATGGACTATAGCCCATGGTCTCGGAGTGATTTTCGTATTTTTTTCAAATCCTCAAAAATGATGAAAAACACTCCGAGACCATGGGCTATAGCCCAAGGCCTCGGACGGCATACTATAGCATGCCGTTTTTCATCATTTTTGAGGATTTAAAAAAAATATGAAAATCACTCCGAGACAATGGACTATAGCCCATGGTCTCGGAGTGATTTTCGTCTTTTTTTCAAATCCTCAAAAATGATGAAAAACCCTCCGAGACCATGGGCTATAGCCCATGGCCTCGGACGGCATACTATAGCATGCCGTTTTTCATCATTTTTGAGGATTTGAAAAAAAGACGAAAATCACTCCGAGACAATGGAATATAGCCCATGGTCTCGGAGTGATTTTCGTATTTTTTTCAAATCCTCAAAAATGATGAAAAACACTCCGAGACCATGGGCTAAAGCCCAAGGCCTCGGACGGCATACTATAGCATGCCGTTTTTCATCATTTTTGAGGATTTGAAAAAAAGATGAAAATCACTCCGAGACAATGGACTATAGCCCATGGTCTCGGAGTGATTTTCGTCTTTTTTTCAAATCCTCAAAAATGATGAAAAACCCTCCGAGACCATGGGCTATAGCCCATGGCCTCGGACGGCATACTATAGCATGCCGTTTTTCATAATTTGAGGATTTGAAAAAAAGACGAAAATCACTCCGAGACAATGGACTATAGCCCATGGTCTCGGAGTGATTTTCGTCTTTTTTTCAAATCCTCAAAAATGATGAAAAACCCCCCGAGACCATGGGCTATAGCCCATGGCCTCGGACGGCATACTATAGCATGCCGTTTTTCATCATTTTTGAGGATTTGAAAAAAAGACGAAAATCACTCCGAGACAATGGACTATAGCCCATGGTCTCGGAGTGATTTTCGTCTTTTTTTCAAATCCTCAAAAATGATGAAAAACCCTCAAAGACCATGGGCTATAGCCCATGGCCTCGGACGGCATACTATAGCATGCCGTTTTTCATCATTTTTGAGGATTTGAAAAAAAGATGAAAATCCCTCCGAGACAATGGACTATAGCCCATGGTCTCGGAGTGATTTTCGTCTTTTTTTCAAATCCTCAAAAATGATGAAAAACCCCCCGAGACCATGGGCTATAGCCCATGGCCTCGGACGGCATACTATAGCATGCCGTTTTTCTTCATTTTTGAGGATTTGAAAAAAAGACGAAAATCACTCCGAGACAATGGACTATAGCCCATGGTCTCGGAGTGATTTTCGTCTTTTTTTCAAATCCTCAAAAATGATGAAAAACCCTCAAAGACCATGGGCTATAGTCCATGGCCTCGGACGGCATACTATAGCATGCCGTTTTTCATAATTTTTGAGGATTTGAAAAAAAGACGAAAATCACTCCGAGACAATGGACTATAGCCCATGGTCTCGGAGTGATTTTCGTCTTTTTTTCAAATCCTCAAAAATGATGAAAAACCCTCCGAGACCATGGGCTATAGCCCATGGCCTCGTACGGCATACTATAGCATGCCGTTTTTCATCATTTTTGAGGATTTGAAAAAAATATGAAAATCACTCCGAGACAATGGACTATAGCCCATGGTCTCGGAGTGATTTTCGTCTTTTTTTCAAATCCTCAAAAATGATGAAAAACCCTCAAAGACCATGGGCTATAGCCCATGGCCTCGGACGGCATACTATAGCATGCCGTTTTTCATCATTTTTGAGGATTTGAAAAAAAGATGAAAATCCCTCCGAGACAATGGACTATAGCCCATGGTCTCGGAGTGATTTTCGTCTTTTTTTCAAATCCTCAAAAATGATGAAAAACCCTCCGAGACCATGGGCTATAGCCCATGGCCTCGGACGGCATACTATAGCATGCCGTTTTTCATAATTTTTGAGGATTTGAAAAAAAGACGAAAATCACTCCGAGACAATGGACTATAGCCCATGGTCTCGGAGTGATTTTCGTCTTTTTTTCAAATCCTCAAAAATGATGAAAAACCCTCCGAGACCATGGGCTATAGCCCATGGCCTCGGACGGCATACTATAGCATGCCGTTTTTCATAATTTTTGAGGATTTGAAAAAAAGATGAAAATCCCTCCGAGACAATGGACTATAGCCCATGGTCTCGGAGTGATTTTCGTCTTTTTTTCAAATCCTCAAAAATTATGAAAAACACTCCGAGACCATGGGCTATAGCCCATGGCCTCGGACAGCATACTATAGCATGCCGTTTTTCATCATTTTTGAGGATTTGTAAAAAAGATGAAAATCACTCCGAGACAATGGACTATAGCCCATGGTCTCGGAGTGATTTTCGTCTTTTTTTCAAATCCTCAAAAATGATGAAAAACACTCCGAGACCATGGGCTATAGCCCATGGCCTCGGACGGCATACTATAGCATGCAGTTTTTCATCATTTTTGAGGATTTGAAAAAAAGACGAAAATCACTCTGAGACCATGGGCTATAAAACGACGAGTATAATAAACTGGAAGAAAAGTAACAAGTGTGTGTTCTGGTCCTGTTGATTGAGCTGAGCAGGACCTATAAACCTTCAAGGTTTATAAGTCCTTCTCAGCTCAATCAACAGGACCAGAACACACCTGGGCTGGCTGCCAGGATCACATCCACCAATGGGGAGGCTGTCTGTGTCCTGTCATGGTTTCTCCTCTGTATTATCTGATTAACATCCACGATAACACTTAAAAGCACTAAAGACAACTTTGATGCACAGCACCATTCAAATGCTCTGTACATGATCCCAAGGCCCCATTTGAAAAGTGACACCAAGAAGAACAACTTACAACCTAAAAATCACTGAGAGCTCAGTGGCACCCTTGTTAAGATGATGTCCATGTGAGCCAGAGGTTGTGAGTTCAAATCCAGCTGAGTTCCTGCTACTTTCACTTTGCAGCATGTTTTGGAGCATAACATCCAGAAGAGAACTGGAAAGAGATGGAAAGCTGAGGAGATTCTCAGAGAGCATGGTGGCCTCTGTGATAAGCTGCTGTCTATTAGAACCACAGGTCGTGGGTTCAAGTTGAGCCCATGGCCTCGGACGGCATACTATAGCTTGCCGTTTTTCATCATTTTTGAGGATTTGAAAAAAATATGAAAATCACTCCGAGACAATGGACTATAGCCCATGGTCTCGGAGTGATTTTCGTCTTTTTTTCAAATCCTCAAAAATGATGAAAAACCCCCCGAGACCATGGGCTATAGCCCATGGCCTCGGACGGCATACTATAGCATGCCGTTTTTCATCATTTTTGAGGATTTGAAAAAAAGATGAAAATCCCTCCGAGACAATGGACTATAGCCCATGGTCTCGGAGTGATTTTCGTCTTTTTTTCAAATCCTCAAAAATGATGAAAAACCCTCCGAGACCATGGGCTATAGCCCATGGCCTCGGACTGCATACTATAGCATGCCGTTTTTCATCATTTTTGAGGATTTGAAAAAAAGACGAAAATCACTCCGAGACCATGGGCTATAAAACGACGAGTATAATAAACTGGAAGAAAAGTAACAAGTGTGTGTTCTGGTCCTGTTGATTGAGCTGAGCAGGACCTATAAACCTTCAAGGTTTATAAGTCCTTCTCAGCTCAATCAACAGGACCAGAACACACCTGGGCTGGCTGCCAGGATCACATCCACCAATGGGGAGGCTGTCTGTGTCCTGTCATGGTTTCTCCTCTGTATTATCTGATTAACATCCACGATAACACTTAAAAGCACTAAAGACACCTTTGATGCACAGCACCATTCAAATGCTCTGTACATGATCCCAAGGCCCCATTTGAAAAGTGACACCAAGAAGAACAACTTACAACCTAAAAATCACTGAGAGCTCAGTGGCACCCTTGTTAAGATGATGTCCATGTGAGCCAGAGGTTGTGAGTTCAAATCTAGCTGAGTTCCTGCTACTTTCACTTTGCAGCATGTTTTGGAGCATAACATCCAGAAGAGAACTGGAAAGAGATGGAAAGCTGAGGAGATTCTCAGAGAGCATGGTGGCCTCTGTGATAAGCTGCTGTCTATTAGAACCACAGGTCGCGGGTTCAAGTTCAGCCCATGGCCTCAGAAGGCATACTATATCATGCCATTTTTGAGGATTTGAAAAAAAGATGAAAATCACTCCGAGACAATGGACTATAGCCCATGGTCTCGGAGTGATTTTCGTCTTTTTTTCAAATCCTCAAAAATGATGAAAAACACTCCGAGACCATGGGCTATAGCCCAAGGCCTCGGACGGCATAATATAGCATGCCGTTTTTCATCATTTTTGAGGATTTGAAAAAAATATGAAAATCACTCCGAGACAATGGACTATAGCCCATGGTCTCGGAGTGATTTTCGTCTTTTTTTCAAATCCTCAAAAATGATGAAAAACCCCCCGAGACCATGGGCTATAGCCCATGGCCTCGGACGGCATACTATAGCATGCCGTTTTTCATCATTTTTGAGGATTTGAAAAAAAGACGAAAATCACTCCGAGACCATGGGCTATAAAACGACGAGTATAATAAACTGGAAGAAAAGTAACAAGTGTGTGTTCTGGTCCTGTTGATTGAGCTGAGCAAGACCTATAAACCTTCAAGGTTTATAAGTCCTTCTCAGCTCAATCAACAGGACCAGAACACACCTGGGCTGGCTGCCAGGATTACATCCACCAATGGGGAGGCTGTCTGTGTCCTGTCATGGTTTCTCCTCTGTATTATCTGATTAACATCCACGATAACACTTAAAAGCACAAAAGACACCTTTGATGCACAGCACCATTCAAATGCTCTGTACATGATCCCAAGGCCCCATTTGAAAAGTGACACCAAGAAGAACAACTTACAACCTAAAAATCACACCCGTGTGAACTGAGTGGTGTAAGGTTTTATATAGCATGATCAGCTGTGGTCTGACGTAATGTCTGATGTGAGGTATTATATAAGGTAAGGTATTATATAGCCTGATCAGCTCTGATCTGACGTAATGAAATCACACCCGGATGTGATTTCACAACTGGCTGTTTTTGTGCAGAGAAAATGACCACGGTTGCTACGGTCATCCAGTTCACCCGGGTGTGATTTAATTACGTCAGAAATTATTTTGAACATAGCAACCATGGTCATTTTTTTATGCACACAAAAGCCAGTTGTAGGAGTGGTTTACACCACTCAAAAATCACTGAGAGCTCAGTGGCACCCTTGTTAAGATGATGTCCATGTGAGCCAGAGGTTGTGAGTTAAAATCCAGCTGAGTTCCTGCTACTTTCACTTTGCAGCATGTTTTGGAGCATAACATCCAGAAGAGAACTGGAAAGAGATGGAAAGCTAAGGAGATTCTCAGAGAGCATGGTGGCCTCTGTGATAAGCTGCTGTCTATTAGAACCACGGGTCGTGGGTTCAAGTTCAGCCCATGGCCTCAGAAGGCATACTATATCATGCCATTTTTGAGGATTTGAAAAAAAGATGAAAATCACTCCGAGAATGGGCTATAGTCCATTGTCTCCGAGTGATTTTCGTCTTTTTTTCAAATCCTCAAAAATTATGAAAAACACTCCGAGACCATGGGCTATAGCCCAAGGCCTCGGACGGCATACTATAGCATGCCGTTTTTCATCATTTTTGAGGATTTGAAAAAAAGATGAAAATCCCTCCGAGACAATGGACTATAAAACGACGAGTATAATAAACTGGAAGAAAAGTAACAAGTGTGTGTTCTGGTCCTGTTGATTGAGCTGAGCAAGACCTATAAACCTTCAAGGTTTATAAGTCCTTCTCAGCTCAATCAACACGACCAGAACACACCTGGGCTGGCTGCCAGGATTACATCCACCAATGGGGAGGCTGTCTGTGTCCTGTCATGGTTTCTCCTCTGTATTATCTGATTAACATCCACGATAACACTTAAAAGCACAAAAGACACCTTTGATGCACAGCACCATTCAAATGCTCTGTACATGATCCCAAGGCCCCATTTGAAAAGTGACACCAAGAAGAACAACTTACAACCTAAAAATCACTGAGAGCTCAGTGGCACCCTTGTTAAGATGATGTCCATGTGAGCCAGAGGTTGTGAGTTAAAATCCAGCTGAGTTCCTGCTACTTTCACTTTGCAGCATGTTTTGGAGCATAACATCCAGAAGAGAACTGGAAAGAGATGGAAAGCTGAGGAGATTCTCAGAGAGCATGGTGGCCTCTGTGATAAGCTGCTGTCTATTAGAACCACAGGTCGTGGGTTCAAGTTCAGCCCATGGCCTCAGAAGGCATACTATATCATGCCATTTTTGAGGATTTGAAAAAAAGATGAAAATCACTCCGAGAATGGGCTATAGTCCATTGTCTCCGAGTGATTTTCGTCTTTTTTTCAAATCCTCAAAAATTATGAAAAACACTCCGAGACCATGGGCTATAGCCCATGGCCTCGGACGGCATACTATAGCATGCCGATTTTCATCATTTTTGAGGATTTTTAAAAAAAAAGATGAAAATCACTCCGAGACCATGGGCTATAGCCCATGGCCTCGGACGGCATACTATAGCATGCCGTTTTTCATCATTTTTGAGGATTTGAAAAATAGATGAAAATCCCTCCGAGACAATGGACTATAGCCCATGGTCTCGGAGTGATTTTCGTCTTTTTTTCAAATCCTCAAAAATGATGAAAAACCCTCCGAGACCATGGGCTATAGCCCATGGCCTCGGACGGCATACTATAGCATGCCGTTTTTCATCATTTTTGAGGATTTGAAAAAAAGACGAAAATCACTCCGAGACCATGGGCTATAAAACGACGAGTATAATAAACTGGAAGAAAAGTAACAAGTGTGTGTTCTGGTCCTGTTGATTGAGCTGAGCAGGACCTATAAACCTTTCAAGGTTTATAAGTCCTTCTCAGCTCAATCAACAGGACCAGAACACACCTGGGCTGGCTGCCAGGATCACATCCACCAATGGGGAGGCTGTCTGTGTCCTGTCATGGTTTCTCCTCTGTATTATCTGATTAACATCCACGATAACACTTAAAAGCACAAAAGACACCTTTGATGCACAGCACCATTCAAATGCTCTGTACATGATCCCAAGGCCCCATTTGAAAAGTGACACCAAGAAGAACAACTTACAACCTAAAAATCACTGAGAGCTCAGTGGCACCCTTGTTAAGATGATGTCCATGTGAGCCAGAGGTTGTGAGTTCAAATCAGGCTGAGTTCCTGCTACTTTCACTTTGCAGCATGTTTTGGAGCATAACATCCAGAAGAGAACTGGAAAGAGATGGAAAGCTGAGGAGATTCTCAGAGAGCATGGTGGCCTCTGTGATAAGCTGCTGTCTATTAGAACCACAGGTCGTGTGTTCAAGTTCAGCCCATGGCCTCAGAAGGCATACTATATCATGCCATTTTTGAGGATTTGAAAAAAAGATGAAAATCACTCCGAGACAATGGACTATAGCCCATGGTCTCGGAGTGATTTTCGTCTTTTTTTCAAATCCTCAAAAATGATGAAAAACCCTCCGAGACCATGGGCTATAGCCCATGGCCTCGGACGGCATACTATAGCATGCCGTTTTTCATCATTTTTGAGGATTTGAAAAAAAGATGAAAATCCCTCCGAGACAATGGACTATAGCCCATGGTCTCGGAGTGATTTTCGTCTTTTTTTCAAATCCTCAAAAATGATGAAAAACCCTAGCCCATGGCCTCGGACGGCATACTATAGCATGCCGTTTTTCATCATTTTTGAGGATTTGAAAAAAAGACGAAAATCACTCCGAGACAATGGACTATAGCCCATGGTCTCGGAGTGATTTTCGTCTTTTTTTCAAATCCTCAAAAATGATGAAAAACCCTCCGAGACCATGGGCTATAGCCCATGGCCTCGGACGGCATACTATAGCATGCCGTTTTTCATCATTTTTGAGGATTTAAAAAAAAGACGAAAATCACTCCGAGACAATGGACTATAGCCCATGGTCTCGGAGTGATTTTCGTCTTTTTTTCAAATCCTCAAAAATGATGAAAAACCCTCCGAGACCATGGGCTATAGCCCATGGCCTCGGACGGCATACTATAGCATGCCGTTTTTCATCATTTTTGAGGATTTGAAAAAAAGATGAAAATCCCTCCGAGACAATGGACTATAGCCCATGGTCTCGGAGTGATTTTCGTCTTTTTTTCAAATCCTCAAAAATGATGAAAAACACTCCGAGACCATGGGCTATAGCCCATGGCCTCGGACGGCATACTATAGCATGCCGTTTTTCATCATTTTTGAGGATTTGAAAAAAATATGAAAATCACTCCGAGACAATGGACTATAGCCCATGGTCTCGGAGTGATTTTCGTCTTTTTTTCAAATCCTCAAAAATGATGAAAAACCCTCCGAGACCATGGGCTATAGCCCATGGCCTCGGACGGCATACTATAGCATGCCGTTTTTCATCATTTTTGAGGATTTGAAAAAAAGATGAAAATCCCTCCGAGACAATGGACTATAGCCCATGGTCTCGGAGTGATTTTCGTCTTTTTTTCAAATCCTCAAAAATGATGAAAAACTCTCCGAGACCATGGGCAATAGCCCATGGCCTCGGACGGCATACTATAGCATGCCGTTTTTCATCATTTTTGAGGATTTGAAAAAAATATGAAAATCACTCCGAGACAATGGACTATAGCCCATGGTCTCGGAGTGATTTTCGTCTTTTTTTCAAATCCTCAAAAATGATGAAAAACCCTCCGAGACCATGGGCTATAGCCCATGGCCTCGGACGGCATACTATAGCATGCCGTTTTTCATCATTTTTGAGGATTTGAAAAAAAGATGAAAATCCCTCCGAGACAATGGACTATAGCCCATGGTCTCGGAGTGATTTTCGTCTTTTTTCCAAATCCTCAAAAATGATGAAAAACCCTCCGAGACCATGGGCTATAGCCCATGGCCTCGGACGGCATACTATAGCATGCCGTTTTTCATCATTTTTGAGGATTTGAAAAAAAGACGAAAATCACTCCGAGACAATGGACTATAGCCCATGGTCTCGGAGTGATTTTCGTCTTTTTTTCAAATCCTCAAAAATGATGAAAAACCCTCCGAGACCATGGGCTATAGCCCATGGCCTCGGACGGCATACTATAGCATGCCGTTTTTCATCATTTTTGAGGATTTAAAAAAAAGACGAAAATCACTCCGAGACAATGGACTATAGCCCATGGTCTCGGAGTGATTTTCGTCTTTTTTTCAAATCCTCAAAAATGATGAAAAACCCTCCGAGACCATGGGCTATAGCCCATGGCCTCGGACGGCATACTATAGCATGCCGTTTTTCATCATTTTTGAGGATTTGAAAAAAAGATGAAAATCCCTCCGAGACAATGGACTATAGCCCATGGTCTCGGAGTGATTTTCGTCTTTTTTTCAAATCCTCAAAAATGATGAAAAACACTCCGAGACCATGGGCTATAGCCCATGGCCTCGGACGGCATACTATAGCATGCCGTTTTTCATCATTTTTGAGGATTTGAAAAAAATATGAAAATCACTCCGAGACAATGGACTATAGCCCATGGTCTCGGAGTGATTTTCGTCTTTTTTTCAAATCCTCAAAAATGATGAAAAACCCTCCGAGACCATGGGCTATAGCCCATGGCCTCGGACGGCATACTATAGCATGCCGTTTTTCATCATTTTTGAGGATTTGAAAAAAAGATGAAAATCCCTCCGAGACAATGGACTATAGCCCATGGTCTCGGAGTGATTTTCGTCTTTTTTTCAAATCCTCAAAAATGATGAAAAACTCTCCGAGACCATGGGCAATAGCCCATGGCCTCGGACGGCATACTATAGCATGCCGTTTTTCATCATTTTTGAGGATTTGAAAAAAATATGAAAATCACTCCGAGACAATGGACTATAGCCCATGGTCTCGGAGTGATTTTCGTCTTTTTTTCAAATCCTCAAAAATGATGAAAAACCCTCCGAGACCATGGGCTATAGCCCATGGCCTCGGACGGCATACTATAGCATGCCGTTTTTCATCATTTTTGAGGATTTGAAAAAAAGATGAAAATCCCTCCGAGACAATGGACTATAGCCCATGGTCTCGGAGTGATTTTCGTCTTTTTTCCAAATCCTCAAAAATGATGAAAAACCCTCCGAGACCATGGGCTATAGCCCATGGCCTCGGACGGCATACTATAGCATGCCGTTTTTCATCATTTTTGAGGATTTGAAAAAAAGACGAAAATCACTCCGAGACAATGGACTATAGCCCATGGTCTCGGAGTGATTTTCGTCTTTTTTTCAAATCCTCAAAAATGATGAAAAACCCTCCGAGACCATGGGCTATAGCCCATCGTCTCGGAGTCATTTTCGTCTTTTTTTCAAATCCTCAAAAATGATGGAAAACGGCATGCTATAGTATGCCGTTCGAGACCATGGGCTATAGCCCATCATCTCGGAGGGATTTTCGTCTTTTTTTCAAATCCTAGTTTTCGTCTTTTTTTCAAATCCTGAAAAATGATGAAAAACGGCATGCTATAGTATGCCGTTCGATATGTGCTATAGCCCATGGTCAAAAATGATGAAAAACGAGGATTTGAAAAAAAGATGGAAATCACTCCGAGACCATGGGCTATAGCCCATCGTCTCGGAGTCATTTTCGTATTTTTTTTCAAATTCTCAAAAATGATGGAAAACGGCATGCTATAGTATGCCGTTCGAGACCATGGGCTATAGCCCATTGTCTCGGAGTCATTTTCGTCTTTTTTTAAAATCCTCAAAAATGATGGAAAACGGCATGCTATAGTATGCCTTCCGATATGGGCTATAGCCCATGGTCAAAAATGATGAAAAACGAGGATTTGAAAAAAAGACGAAAATCACTCCGAGACCATGGGCTATATAGCCCATCGTCTCGGAGTAATTTTCGTCTTTTTTTAAAATCCTCAAAAATGATGGAAAACGGCATGCTATAGTATGCCTTCCGATATGGGCTATAGCCCATGGTCAAAAATGATGAAAAACGAGGATTTGAAAAAAAGACGAAAATCACTCCGAGACCATGGGCTATAGCCCATCGTCTCGGAGTCATTTTCGTCTTTTTTTCAAATCCTCAAAAATGATGGAAAGCGGCATGCTATAGTATGCCGTTCGATATGTGCTATAGCCCATGGTCAAAAATGATGAAAAACGAGGATTTGAAAAAAAGATGAAAATCACTCCGAGACCATGGGCTATAGCCCATCGTCTCGGAGTCATTTTCGTATTTTTTTCAAATTCTCAAAAATGATGGAAAACGGCATGCTATAGTATGCCGTTCGAGACCATGGGCTATAGCCCATGGTCTCGGAGCGATTTTCATCTTTTTTTCAAATCCTCAAAAATGTAGAAAAACGGCATGCTATAGTATGCCGTTCGATATGTGCTATAGCCCATGGTCAAAAATGATGAAAAACGAGGATTTGAAAAAAAGATGAAAATCACTCCGAGACCATGGGCTATAGCCCATCGTCTCGGAGTCATTTTCGTCTTTTTTTTCAAATCCTCAAAAATGATGGAAAACGGCATGCTATAGTATGCCGTTCGAGACCATGGGCTATAGCCCATCATCTCGGAGGGATTTTCGTCTTTTTTTCAAATCCTAGTTTTCGTCTTTTTTTCAAATCCTGAAAAATGATGAAAAACGGCATGCTATAGTATGCCGTTCGATATGTGCTATAGCCCATGGTCAAAAATTATGAAAAACGAGGATTTCAAAAAAAAGATGGAAATCACTCCGAGACCATGGGCTATAGCCCATCGTCTCGGAGTCATTTTCGTATTTTTTTCAAATTCTCAAAAATGATGGAAAACGGCATGCTATAGTATGCCGTTCGAGACCATGGGCTATAGCCCATCGTCTCGGAGTCATTTTCGTCTTTTTTTCAAATCCTCAAAAATGATGGAAAACGGCATGCTATAGTATGCCGTTCGAGACCATGGGCTATAGCCCATTGTCTCGGAGTCATTTTCGTCTTTTTTTAAAATCCTCAAAAATGATGGAAAACGGCATGCTATAGTATGCCTTCCGATATGGGCTATAGCCCATGGTCAAAAATGATGAAAAACGAGGATTTGAAAAAAAGACGAAAATCACTCCGAGACCATGGGCTATAGCCCATCGTCTCGGAGTCATTTTCGTCTTTTTTTAAAATCCTCAAAAATGATGGAAAACGGCATGCTATAGTATGCCTTCCGATATGGGCTATAGCCCATGGTCAAAAATGATGAAAAACGAGGATTTGAAAAAAAGACGAAAATCACTCCGAGACCATGGGCTATAGCCCATCGTCTCGGAGTCATTTTCGTCTTTTTTTCAAATCCTCAAAAATGATGGAAAGCGGCATGCTATAGTATGCCGTTCGATATGTGCTATAGCCCATGGTCAAAAATGATGAAAAACGAGGATTTGAAAAAAAGATGAAAATCACTCCGAGACCATGGGCTATAGCCCATCGTCTCGGAGTCATTTTCGTCTTTTTTTCAAATCCTCAAAAATGATAGAAAACGGCATGCTATAGTATGCCGTTCGAGACCATGGGCTATAGCCCATCATCTCGGAGGGATTTTCGTCTTTTTTTCAAATCCTAGTTTTCGTCTTTTTTTCAAATCCTGAAAAATGATGAAAAACGGCATGCTATAGTATGCCGTTCGATATGTGCTATAGCCCATGGTCAAAAATGATGAAAAACGAGGATTTGAAAAAAAGATGGAAATCACTCCGAGACCATGGGCTATAGCCCATCGTCTCGGAGTCATTTTCGTATTTTTTTCAAATTCTCAAAAATGATGGAAAACGGCATGCTATAGTATGCCGTTCGAGACCATGGGCTATAGCCCATCGTCTCGGAGTCATTTTCGTCTTTTTTTCAAATCCTCAAAAATGATGGAAAACGGCATGCTATAGTATGCCGTTCGAGACCATGGGCTATAGCCCATTGTCTCGGAGTCATTTTCGTCTTTTTTTAAAATCCTCAAAAATGATGGAAAACGGCATGCTATAGTATGCCTTCCGATATGGGCTATAGCCCATGGTCAAAAATGATGAAAAACGAGGATTTGAAAAAAAGACGAAAATCACTCCGAGACCATGGGCTATAGCCCATCGTCTCGGAGTCATTTTCGTCTTTTTTTCAAATCCTCAAAAATGATGGAAAGCGGCATGCTATAGTATGCCGTTCGATATGTGCTATAGCCCATGGTCAAAAATGATGAAAAACGAGGATTTGAAAAAAAGATGAAAATCACTCCGAGACCATGGGCTATAGCCCATCGTCTCGGAGTCATTTTCGTCTTTTTTTTCAAATCCTCAAAAATGATGGAAAACGGCATGCTATAGTATGCCGTTCGAGACCATGGGCTATAGCCCATCATCTCGGAGGGATTTTCATCTTTTTTTCAAATCCTAGTTTTCGTCTTTTTTTCAAATCCTGAAAAATGATGAAAAACGGCATGCTATAGTATGCCGTTCGATATGTGCTATAGCCCATGGTCAAAAATTATGAAAAACGAGGATTTCAAAAAAAAGATGGAAATCACTCCGAGACCATGGGCTATAGCCCATCGTCTCGGAGTCATTTTCGTATTTTTTTCAAATTCTCAAAAATGATGGAAAACGGCATGCTATAGTATGCCGTTCGAGACCATGGGCTATAGCCCATCGTCTCGGAGTCATTTTCGTCTTTTTTTCAAATCCTCAAAAATGTGGGAAAACGGCATGCTATAGTATGCCGTTCGAGACCATGGGCTATAGCCCATTGTCTCGGAGTCATTTTCGTCTTTTTTTAAAATCCTCAAAAATGATGGAAAACGGCATGCTATAGTATGCCTTCCGATATGGGCTATAGCCCATGGTCAAAAATGATGAAAAACGAGGATTTGAAAAAAAGACGAAAATCACTCCGAGACCATGGGCTATAGCCCATCGTCTCGGAGTCATTTTCGTCTTTTTTTCAAATCCTCAAAAATGATGGAAAGCGGCATGCTATAGTATGCCGTTCGATATGTGCTATAGCCCATGGTCAAAAATGATGAAAAACGAGGATTTGAAAAAAAGATGAAAATCACTCCGAGACCATGGGCTATAGCCCATCGTCTCGGAGTCATTTTCGTCTTTTTTTTAAATCCTCAAAAATGATGGAAAACGGCATGCTATAGTATGCCGTTCGAGACCATGGGCTATAGCCCATCATCTCGGAGGGATTTTCGTCTTTTTTTCAAATCCTAGTTTTCGTCTTTTTTTCAAATCCTGAAAAATGATGAAAAACGGCATGCTATAGTATGCCGTTCGATATGTGCTATAGCCCATGGTCAAAAATGATGAAAAACGAGGATTTGAAAAAAAGATGAAAATCACTCCGAGACCATGGGCTATAGCCCATCGTCTCGGAGTCATTTTCGTATTTTTTTCAAATTCTCAAAAATGATGGAAAACGGCATGCTATAGTATGCCGTTCGAGACCATGGGCTATAGCCCATGGTCTCGGAGCGATTTTCATCTTTTTTTCAAATCCTCAAAAATGTAGAAAAACGGCATGCTATAGTATGCCGTTCGATATGTGCTATAGCCCATGGTCAAAAATGATGAAAAACGAGGATTTGAAAAAAAGATGAAAATCACTCCGAGACCATGGGCTATAGCCCATCGTCTCGGAGTCATTTTCGTCTTTTTTTTCAAATCCTCAAAAATGATGGAAAACGGCATGCTATAGTATGCCGTTCGAGACCATGGGCTATAGCCCATCATCTCGGAGGGATTTTCGTCTTTTTTTCAAATCCTAGTTTTCGTCTTTTTTTCAAATCCTGAAAAATGATGAAAAACGGCATGCTATAGTATGCCGTTCGATATGTGCTATAGCCCATGGTCAAAAATTATGAAAAACGAGGATTTCAAAAAAAAGATGGAAATCACTCCGAGACCATGGGCTATAGCCCATCGTCTCGGAGTCATTTTCGTATTTTTTTCAAATTCTCAAAAATGATGGAAAACGGCATGCTATAGTATGCCGTTCGAGACCATGGGCTATAGCCCATCGTCTCGGAGTCATTTTCGTCTTTTTTTCAAATCCTCAAAAATGATGGAAAACGGCATGCTATAGTATGCCGTTCGAGACCATGGGCTATAGCCCATTGTCTCGGAGTCATTTTCGTCTTTTTTTAAAATCCTCAAAAATGATGGAAAACGGCATGCTATAGTATGCCTTCCGATATGGGCTATAGCCCATGGTCAAAAATGATGAAAAACGAGGATTTGAAAAAAAGACGAAAATCACTCCGAGACCATGGGCTATAGCCCATCGTCTCGGAGTCATTTTCGTCTTTTTTTAAAATCCTCAAAAATGATGGAAAACGTCATGCTATAGTATGCCTTCCGATATGGGCTATAGCCCATGGTCAAAAATGATGAAAAACGAGGATTTGAAAAAAAGACGAAAATCACTCCGAGACCATGGGCTATAGCCCATCGTCTCGGAGTCATTTTCGTCTATTTTTCAAATCCTCAAAAATGATGGAAAGCGGCATGCTATAGTATGCCGTTCGATATGTGCTATAGCCCATGGTCAAAAATGATGAAAAACGAGGATTTGAAAAAAAGATGAAAATCACTCCGAGACCATGGGCTATAGCCCATCGTCTCGGAGTCATTTTCGTCTTTTTTTCAAATCCTCAAAAATGATGGAAAACGGCATGCTATAGTATGCCGTTCGAGACCATGGGCTATAGCCCATCATCTCGGAGGGATTTTCGTCTTTTTTTCAAATCCTAGTTTTCGTCTTTTTTTCAAATCCTGAAAAATGATGAAAAACGGCATGCTATAGTATGCCGTTCGATATGTGCTATAGCCCATGGTCAAAAATGATGAAAAACGAGGATTTGAAAAAAAGATGGAAATCACTCCGAGACCATGGGCTATAGCCCATCGTCTCGGAGTCATTTTCGTATTTTTTTCAAATTCTCAAAAATGATGGAAAACGGCATGCTATAGTATGCCGTTCGAGACCATGGGCTATAGCCCATCGTCTCGGAGTCATTTTCGTCTTTTTTTCAAATCCTCAAAAATGATGGAAAACGGCATGCTATAGTATGCCGTTCGAGACCATGGGCTATAGCCCATTGTCTCGGAGTCATTTTCGTCTTTTTTTAAAATCCTCAAAAATGATGGAAAACGGCATGCTATAGTATGCCTTCCGATATGGGCTATAGCCCATGGTCAAAAATGATGAAAAACGAGGATTTGAAAAAAAGATGAAAATCACTCCGAGACCATGGGCTATAGCCCATCGTCTCGGAGTCATTTTCGTATTTTTTTCAAATTCTCAAAAATGATGGAAAACGGCATGCTATAGTATGCCGTTCGAGACCATGGGCTATAGCCCATCGTCTCGGAGTCATTTTCGTCTTTTTTTCAAATCCTCAAAAATGATGGAAAACGGCATGCTATAGTATGCCGTTCGAGACCATGGGCTATAGCCCATTGTCTCGGAGTCATTTTCGTCTTTTTTTTAAATCCTCAAAAATGATGGAAAACGGCATGCTATAGTATGCCTTCCGATATGGGCTATAGCCCATGGTCAAAAATGATGAAAAACGAGGATTTGAAAAAAAGATGAAAATCACTCCGAGACCATGGGCTATAGCCCATCGTCTCGGAGTCATTTTCGTCTTTTTTTTTAAATCCTCAAAAATGATGGAAAACGGCATGCTATAGTATGCCGTTCGATATGTGCTATAGCCCATGGTCAAAAATTATGAAAAACGAGGATTTCAAAAAAAAGATGGAAATCACTCCGAGACCATGGGCTTTTTTTTTCAAATTCTCAAAAATGATGGAAAACGGCATGCTATAGTATGCCGTTCGAGACCATGGGCTATAGCCCATCGTCTCGGAGTCATTTTCGTCTTTTTTTCAAATCCTCAAAAATGTGGGAAAACGGCATGCTATAGTATGCCGTTCGAGACCATGGGCTATAGCCCATTGTCTCGGAGTCATTTTCGTCTTTTTTTAAAATCCTCAAAAATGATGGAAAACGGCATGCTATAGTATGCCTTCCGATATGGGCTATAGCCCATGGTCAAAAATGATGAAAAACGAGGATTTGAAAAAAAGATGAAAATCACTCCGAGACCATGGGCTATAGCCCATCGTCTCGGAGTCATTTTCGTCTTTTTTTTTAAATCCTCAAAAATGATGGAAAACGGCATGCTATAGTATGCCGTTCGAGACCATGGGCTATAGCCCATCATCTCGGAGGGATTTTCGTCTTTTTTTCAAATCCTAGTTTTCGTCTTTTTTTCAAATCCTGAAAAATGATGAAAAACGGCATGCTATAGTATGCCGTTCGATATGTGCTATAGCCCATGGTCAAAAATTATGAAAAACGAGGATTTCAAAAAAAAGATGGAAATCACTCCGAGACCATGGGCTATAGCCCATCGTCTCGGAGTCATTTTCGTATTTTTTTCAAATTCTCAAAAATGATGGAAAACGGCATGCTATAGTATGCCGTTCGAGACCATGGGCTATAGCCCATCGTCTCGGAGTCATTTTCGTCTTTTTTTCAAATCCTCAAAAATGTGGGAAAACGGCATGCTATAGTATGCCGTTCGAGACCATGGGCTATAGCCCATTGTCTCGGAGTCATTTTCGTCTTTTTTTAAAATCCTCAAAAATGATGGAAAACGGCATGCTATAGTATGCCTTCCGATATGGGCTATAGCCCATGGTCAAAAATGATGAAAAACGAGGATTTGAAAAAAAGACGAAAATCACTCCGAGACCATGGGCTATAGCCCATCGTCTCGGAGTCATTTTCGTCTTTTTTTCAAATCCTAGTTTTCGTCTTTTTTTCAAATCCTGAAAAATGATGAAAAACGGCATGCTATAGTATGCCGTTCGATATGTGCTATAGCCCATGGTCAAAAATGATGAAAAACGAGGATTTGAAAAAAAGATGGAAATCACTCCGAGACCATGGGCTATAGCCCATCGTCTCGGAGTCATTTTCGTATTTTTTTCAAATTCTCAAAAATGATGGAAAACGGCATGCTATAGTATGCCGTTCGAGACCATGGGCTATAGCCCATCGTCTCGGAGTCATTTTCGTCTTTTTTTCAAATCCTCAAAAATGATGGAAAACGGCATGCTATAGTATGCCGTTCGAGACCATGGGCTATAGCCCATTGTCTCGGAGTCATTTTCGTCTTTTTTTAAAATCCTCAAAAATGATGGAAAACGGCATGCTATAGTATGCCTTCCGATATGGGCTATAGCCCATGGTCAAAAATGATGAAAAACGAGGATTTGAAAAAAAGACGAAAATCACTCCGAGACCATGGGCTATAGCCCATCGTCTCGGAGTCATTTTCGTCTTTTTTTCAAATCCTCAAAAATGATGGAAAGCGGCATGCTATAGTATGCCGTTCGATATGTGCTATAGCCCATGGTCAAAAATGATGAAAAACGAGGATTTGAAAAAAAGATGAAAATCACTCCGAGACCATGGGCTATAGCCCATCGTCTCGGAGTCATTTTCGTATTTTTTTCAAATTCTCAAAAATGATGGAAAACGGCATGCTATAGTATGCCGTTCGAGACCATGGGCTATAGCCCATGGTCTCGGAGCGATTTTCATCTTTTTTTCAAATCCTCAAAAATGTAGAAAAACGGCATGCTATAGTATGCCGTTCGATATGTGCTATAGCCCATGGTCAAAAATGATGAAAAACGAGGATTTGAAAAAAAGATGAAAATCACTCCGAGACCATGGGCTATAGCCCATCGTCTCGGAGTCATTTTCGTCTTTTTTTTCAAATCCTCAAAAATGATGGAAAACGGCATGCTATAGTATGCCGTTCGAGACCATGGGCTATAGCCCATCATCTCGGAGGGATTTTCGTCTTTTTTTCAAATCCTAGTTTTCGTCTTTTTTTTAAATCCTGAAAAATGATGAAAAACGGCATGCTATAGTATGCCGTTCGATATGTGCTATAGCCCATGGTCAAAAATTATGAAAAACGAGGATTTAAAAAAAAAGATGGAAATCACTCCGAGACCATGGGCTATAGCCCATCGTCTCGGAGTCATTTTCGTATTTTTTTCAAATTCTCAAAAATGATGGAAAACGGCATGCTATAGTATGCCGTTCGAGACCATGGGCTATAGCCCATCGTCTCGGAGTCATTTTCGTCTTTTTTTCAAATCCTCAAAAATGATGGAAAACGGCATGCTATAGTATGCCGTTCGAGACCATGGGCTATAGCCCATTGTCTCGGAGTCATTTTCGTCTTTTTTTAAAATCCTCAAAAATGATGGAAAACGGCATGCTATAGTATGCCTTCCGATATGGGCTATAGCCCATGGTCAAAAATGATGAAAAACGAGGATTTGAAAAAAAGACGAAAATCACTCCGAGACCATGGGCTATAGCCCATCGTCTCGGAGTCATTTTCGTCTTTTTTTAAAATCCTCAAAAATGATGGAAAACGGCATGCTATAGTATGCCTTCCGATATGGGCTATAGCCCATGGTCAAAAATGATGAAAAACGAGGATTTGAAAAAAAGACGAAAATCACTCCGAGACCATGGGCTATAGCCCATCGTCTCGGAGTCATTTTCGTCTTTTTTTCAAATCCTCAAAAATGATGGAAAGCGGCATGCTATAGTATGCCGTTCGATATGTGCTATAGCCCATGGTCAAAAATGATGAAAAACGAGGATTTGAAAAAAAGATGAAAATCACTCCGAGACCATGGGCTATAGCCCATCGTCTCGGAGTCATTTTCGTCTTTTTTTCAAATCCTCAAAAATGATGGAAAACGGCATGCTTTAGTATGCCGTTCGAGACCATGGGCTATAGCCCATCATCTCGGAGGGATTTTCGTCTTTTTTTCAAATCCTAGTTTTCGTCTTTTTTTCAAATCCTGAAAAATGATGAAAAACGGCATGCTATAGTATGCCGTTCGATATGTGCTATAGCCCATGGTCAAAAATTATGAAAAACGAGGATTTGAAAAAAAGATGGAAATCACTCCGAGACCATGGGCTATAGCCCATCGTCTCGGAGTCATTTTCGTATTTTTTTCAAATTCTCAAAAATGATGGAAAACGGCATGCTATAGTATGCCGTTCGAGACCATGGGCTATAGCCCATCGTCTCGGAGTCATTTTCGTCTTTTTTTCAAATCCTCAAAAATGATGGAAAACGGCATGCTATAGTATGCCGTTCGTGACCATGGGCTATAGCCCATTGTCTCGGAGTCATTTTCGTCTTTTTTTAAAATCCTCAAAAATGATGGAAAACGGCATGCTATAGTATGCCTTCCGATATGGGCTATAGCCCATGGTCAAAAATGATGAAAAACGAGGATTTGAAAAAAAGACGAAAATCGCTCCGAGACCATGGGCTATAGCCCATGGTCTCGGAGCGATTTTCATCTTTTTTTCAAATCCTCAAAAATGTAGAAAAACGGCATGCTATAGTATGCCGTTCGATATGTGCTATAGCCCATGGTCAAAAATGATGAAAAACGAGGATTTGAAAAAAAGATGAAAGTCACTCCGAGACCATGGGCTATAGCCCATCGTCTCGGAGTCATTTTCGTCTTTTTTTCAAATCCTCAAAAATGATGGAAAACGGCATGCTATAGTATGCCGTTCGAGACCATGGGCTATAGCCCATCATCTCGGAGGGATTTTCGTCTTTTTTTCAAATCCTAGTTTTCGTCTTTTTTTCAAATCCTGAAAAATGATGAAAAACGGCATGCTATAGTATGCCGTTCGATATGTGCTATAGCCCATGGTCAAAAATGATGAAAAACGAGGATTTGAAAAAAAGATGGAAATCACTCCGAGACCATGGGCTATAGCCCATCGTCTCGGAGTCATTTTCGTATTTTTTTCAAATTCTCAAAAATGATGGAAAACGGCATGCTATAGTATGCCGTTCGAGACCATGGGCTATAGCCCATCGTCTCGGAGTCATTTTCGTCTTTTTTTCAAATCCTCAAAAATGATGGAAAACGGCATGCTATAGTATGCCTTCCGATATGGGCTATAGCCCATGGTCAAAAATGATGAAAAACGAGGATTTGAAAAAAAGACGAAAATCACTCCGAGACCATGGGCTATAGCCCATCGTCTCGGAGTCATTTTCGTCTTTTTTTAAAATCCTCAAAAATGATGGAAAACGGCATGCTATAGTATGCCTTCCGATATGGGCTATAGCCCATGGTCAAAAATGATGAAAAACGAGGATTTGAAAAAAAGACGAAAATCACTCCGAGACCATGGGCTATAGCCCATCTTCTCGGAGTCATTTTCGTCTTTTTTTCAAATCCTCAAAAATGATGGAAAACGGCATGCTAAAGTATGCCCTCCGATATGGGCTATAGCCCATGGTCAAAAATGATGAAAAACGAGGATTTGAAAAAAAGACGAAAATCACTCCGAGACCATGGGCTATAGCCCATCGTCTTGGGGTCATTTTCGTCTTTTTTTAAAATCCTCAAAAATGATGAAAAACGGCATGCTATAGTATGCCCTCCGATATGGGCTATAGCCCATGGTCAAAAATGATGAAAAACGAGGATTTGAAAAAAAGACGAAAATCACTCCGAGACCATGGGCTATAGCCCATCGTCTCGGAGTCATTTTCGTATTTTTTTCAAATTCTCAAAAATGATGGAAAACGGCATGCTATAGTATGCCGTTCGAGACCATGGGCTATAGCCCATGGTCTCGGAGCGATTTTCATCTTTTTTTCAAATCCTCAAAAATGTAGAAAAACGGCATGCTATAGTATGCCGTTCGAGACCATGGGCTATAGCCCATTGTCTCGGAGTCATTTTCGTCTTTTTTTAAAATCCTCAAAAATGATGGAAAACGGCATGCTATAGTATGCCTTCCGATATGGGCTATAGCCCATGGTCAAAAATGATGAAAAACGAGGATTTGAAAAAAAGACGAAAATCACTCCGAGACCATGGGCTATAGCCCATCGTCTCGGAGTCATTTTCGTCTTTTTTTCAAATCCTCAAAAATGATGGAAAGCGGCATGCTATAGTATGCCGTTCGATATGTGCTATAGCCCATGGTCAAAAATGATGAAAAACGAGGATTTGAAAAAAAGATGAAAATCACTCCGAGACCATGGGCTATAGCCCATCGTCTCGGAGTAATTTTCGTATTTTTTTCAAATTCTCAAAAATGATGGAAAACGGCATGCTATAGTATGCCGTTCGAGACCATGGGCTATAGCCCATGGTCTCGGAGCGATTTTCATCTTTTTTTCAAATCCTCAAAAATGTAGAAAAACGGCATGCTATAGTATGCCGTTCGATATGTGCTATAGCCCATGGTCAAAAATGATGAAAAACGAGGATTTTAAAAAAAGATGAAAATCACTCCGAGACCATGGGCTATAGCCCATCGTCTCGGAGTCATTTTCGTCTTTTTTTCAAATCCTCAAAAATGATGGAAAACGGCATGCTATAGTATGCCGTTCGAGACCATGGGCTATAGCCCATCATCTCTGAGGGATTTTCGTCTTTTTTTCAAATCCTAGTTTTCGTCTTTTTTTCAAATCCTGAAAAATGATGAAAAACGGCATGCTATAGTATGCCGTTCGATATGTGCTATAGCCCATGGTCAAAAATTATGAAAAACGAGGATTTAAAAAAAAAGATGGAAATCACTCCGAGACCATGGGCTATAGCCCATCGTCTCGGAGTCATTTTCGTATTTTTTTCAAATTCTCAAAAATGATGGAAAACGGCATGCTATAGTATGCCGTTCGAGACCATGGGCTATAGCCCATTGTCTCGGAGTCATTTTCGTCTTTTTTTTAAATCCTCAAAAATGATGGAAAACGGCATGCTATAGTATGCCTACCGATATGGGCTATAGCCCATGGTCAAAAATGATGAAAAACGAGGATTTGAAAAAAAGACGAAAATCACTCCGAGACCATGGGCTATAGCCCATCGTCTCGGAGTCATTTTCGTCTTTTTTTCAAATCCTCAAAAATGATGGAAAGCGGCATGCTATAGTATGCCGTTCGATATGTGCTATAGCCCATGGTCAAAAATGATGAAAAACGAGGATTTGAAAAAAAGATGGAAATCACTCCGAGACCATGGGCTATAGCCCATCGTCTCGGAGTCATTTTCGTATTTTTTTCAAATCCTAGTTTTCGTCTTTTTTTCAAATCCTGAAAAATGATGAAAAACGGCATGCTATAGTATGCCGTTCGATATGTGCTATAGCCCATGGTCAAAAATGATGAAAAACGAGGATTTGAAAAAAAGATGGAAATCACTCCGAGACCATGGGCTATAGCCCATCGTCTCGGAGTCATTTTCGTATTTTTTTCAAATTCTCAAAAATGATGGAAAACGGCATGCTATAGTATGCCGTTCGAGACCATGGGCTATAGCCCATCGTCTCGGAGTCATTTTCGTCTTTTTTTCAAATCCTCAAAAATGATGGAAAACGGCATGCTATAGTATGCCGTTCGAGACCATGGGCTATAGCCCATTGTCTCGGAGTCATTTTCGTCTTTTTTTAAAATCCTCAAAAATGATGGAAAACGGCATGCTATAGTATGCCTTCCGATATGGGCTATAGCCCATGGTCAAAAATGATGAAAAACGAGGATTTGAAAAAAAGACGAAAATCACTCCGAGACCATGGGCTATAGCCCATCGTCTCGGAGTCATTTTCGTCTTTTTTTAAAATCCTCAAAAATTATGGAAAACGGCATGCTATAGTATGCCGTTCGAGACCATGGGCTATAGCCCATCGTCTCGGAGTCATTTTCGTCTTTTTTTCAAATCCTGAAAAATGATGAAAAACGGCATGCTATAGTATGCCCTCCGATATGGGCTATAGCCCACGGTCAAAAATGATGAAAAACGAGGATTTGAAAAAAAGACGAAAATCACTCCGAGACCATGGGCTATAGCCCATCTTCTCGGAGTCATTTTCGTCTTTTTTTCAAATCCTCAAAAATGATGGAAAACGGCATGCTAAAGTATGCCCTCCGATATGGGCTATAGCCCATGGTCAAAAATGATGAAAAACGAGGATTTGGAAAAAAGACGAAAATCACTCCGAGACCATGGGCTATAGCCCATCGTCTTGGGGTCATTTTCGTCTTTTTTTAAAATCCTCAAAAATGATGAAAAACGGCATGCTATAGTATGCCCTCCGATATGGGCTATAGCCCATGGTCAAAAATGATGAAAAACGAGGATTTGAAAAAAAGACGAAAATCACTCCGAGACCATGGGCTATAGCCCATCGTCTCGGAGTCATTTTCGTATTTTTTTCAAATTCTCAAAAATGATGGAAAACGGCATGCTATAGTATGCCGTTCGAGACCATGGGCTATAGCCCATGGTCTCGGAGCGATTTTCATCTTTTTTTCAAATCCTCAAAAATGTAGAAAAACGGCATGCTATAGTATGCCGTTCGATATGTGCTATAGCCCATGGTCAAAAATGATGAAAAACGAGGATTTGAAAAAAAGATGAAAATCACTCCGAGACCATGGGCTATAGCCCATCGTCTCGGAGTCATTTTCGTCTTTTTTTCAAATCCTCAAAAATGATGGAAAACGGCATGCTATAGTATGCCGTTCGATACCATGGGCTATAGCCCATCGTCTCGGAGTCATTTTCGTATTTTTTTCAAATTCTCAAAAATGATGGAAAACGGCATGCTATAGTATGCCGTTCGAGACCATGGGCTATAGCCCATCGTCTCGGAGTCATTTTCGTCTTTTTTTCAAATCCTCAAAAATGATGGAAAACGGCATGCTATAGTATGCCGTTCGAGACCATGGGCTATAGCCCATTGTCTCGGAGTCATTTTCGTCTTTTTTTAAAATCCTCAAAAATGATGGAAAACGGCATGCTATAGTATGCCGTTCGATATGTGCTATAGCCCATGGTCAAAAATGATGAAAAACGAGGATTTGAAAAAAAGATGAAAATCACTCCGAGACCATGGGCTATAGCCCATCGTCTCGGAGTCATTTTCGTATTTTTTTCAAATTCTCAAAAATGATGGAAAACGGCATGCTATAGTATGCCGTTCGAGACCATGGGCTATAGCCCATGGTCTCGGAGCGATTTTCATCTTTTTTTCAAATCCTCAAAAATGTAGAAAAACGGCATGCTATAGTATGCCGTTCGATATGTGCTATAGCCCATGGTCAAAAATGATGAAAAACGAGGATTTGAAAAAAAGACGAAAATCACTCCGAGACCATGGGCTATAGCCCATCGTCTCGGAGTCATTTTCGTCTTTTTTTAAAAAACTCAAAAATTATGGAAAACGGCATGCTATAGTATGCCGTTCGAGACCATGGGCTATAGCCCATCGTCTCGGAGTCATTTTCGTCTTTTTTTCAAATCCTGAAAAATGATGAAAAACGGCATGCTATAGTATGCCCTCCGATATGGGCTATAGCCCACGGTCAAAAATGATGAAAAACGAGGATTTGAAAAAAAGACGAAAATCACTCCGAGACCATGGGCTATAGCCCATCTTCTCGGAGTCATTTTCGTCTTTTTTTCAAATCCTCAAAAATGATGGAAAACGGCATGCTAAAGTATGCCCTCCGATATGGGCTATAGCCCATGGTCAAAAATGATGAAAAACGAGGATTTGGAAAAAAGACGAAAATCACTCCGAGACCATGGGCTATAGCCCATCGTCTTGGGGTCATTTTCGTCTTTTTTTAAAATCCTCAAAAATGATGAAAAACGGCATGCTATAGTATGCCCTCCGATATGGGCTATAGCCCATGGTCAAAAATGATGAAAAACGAGGATTTGAAAAAAAGACGAAAATCACTCCGAGACCATGGGCTATAGCCCATCGTCTCGGAGTCATTTTCGTATTTTTTTCAAATTCTCAAAAATGATGGAAAACGGCATGCTATAGTATGCCGTTCGAGACCATGGGCTATAGCCCATGGTCTCGGAGCGATTTTCATCTTTTTTTCAAATCCTCAAAAATGTAGAAAAACGGCATGCTATAGTATGCCGTTCGATATGTGCTATAGCCCATGGTCAAAAATGATGAAAAACGAGGATTTGAAAAAAAGATGAAAATCACTCCGAGACCATGGGCTATAGCCCATCGTCTCGGAGTCATTTTCGTCTTTTTTTCAAATCCTCAAAAATGATGGAAAACGGCATGCTATAGTATGCCGTTCGATACCATGGGCTATAGCCCATCGTCTCGGAGTCATTTTCGTATTTTTTTCAAATTCTCAAAAATGATGGAAAACGGCATGCTATAGTATGCCGTTCGAGACCATGGGCTATAGCCCATCGTCTCGGAGTCATTTTCGTCTTTTTTTCAAATCCTCAAAAATGATGGAAAACGGCATGCTATAGTATGCCGTTCGAGACCATGGGCTATAGCCCATTGTCTCGGAGTCATTTTCGTCTTTTTTTAAAATCCTCAAAAATGATGGAAAACGGCATGCTATAGTATGCCGTTCGATATGTGCTATAGCCCATGGTCAAAAATGATGAAAAACGAGGATTTGAAAAAAAGATGAAAATCACTCCGAGACCATGGGCTATAGCCCATCGTCTCGGAGTCATTTTCGTATTTTTTTCAAATTCTCAAAAATGATGGAAAACGGCATGCTATAGTATGCCGTTCGAGACCATGGGCTATAGCCCATGGTCTCGGAGCGATTTTCATCTTTTTTTCAAATCCTCAAAAATGTAGAAAAACGGCATGCTATAGTATGCCGTTCGATATGTGCTATAGCCCATGGTCAAAAATGATGAAAAACGAGGATTTGAAAAAAAGATGAAAATCACTCCGAGACCATGGGCTATAGCCCATCGTCTCGGAGTCATTTTCGTCTTTTTTTCAAATCCTCAAAAATGATGGAAAACGGCATGCTATAGTATGCCGTTCGAGACCATGGGCTATAGCCCATCATCTCGGAGGGATTTTCGTCTTTTTTTCAAATCCTAGTTTTCGTCTTTTTTTCAAATCCTGAAAAATGATGAAAAACGGCATGCTATAGTATGCCGTTCGATATGTGCTATAGCCCATGGTCAAAAATTATGAAAAACGAGGATTTGAAAAAAAGATGAAAATCACTCCGAGACCATGGGCTATAGCCCATCGTCTCGGAGTCATTTTCGTCTTTTTTTCAAATCCTCAAAAATGATGGAAAACGGCATGCTTTAGTATGCCGTTCGAGACCATGGGCTATAGCCCATCGTCTCGGAGTCATTTTCGTCTTTTTTTCAAATCCTCAAAAATGATGGAAAACGGCATGCTATAGTATGCCGTTCGAGACCATGGGCTATAGCCCATTGTCTCGGAGTCATTTTCGTCTTTTTTTAAAATCCTCAAAAATGATGGAAAACGGCATGCTATAGTATGCCGTTCGATATGTGCTATAGCCCATGGTCAAAAATGATGAAAAACGAGGATTTGAAAAAAAGATGAAAATCACTCCGAGACCATGGGCTATAGCCCATCGTCTCGGAGTCATTTTCGTATTTTTTTCAAATTCTAGAAAATGATGGAAAACGGCATGCTATAGTATGCCGTTCGAGACCATGGGCTATAGCCCATGGTCTCGGAGCGATTTTCATCTTTTTTTCAAATCCTCAAAAATGTAGAAAAACGGCATGCTATAGTATGCCGTTCGATATGTGCTATAGCCCATGGTCAAAAATGATGAAAAACGAGGATTTGAAAAAAAGACGAAAATCACTCCGAGACCATGGGCTATAGCCCATCGTCTCGGAGTCATTTTCGTCTTTTTTTCAAATCCTCAAAAATGATGGAAAGCGGCATGCTATAGTATGCCGTTCGATATGTGCTATAGCCCATGGTCAAAAATGATGAAAAACGAGGATTTGAAAAAAAGATGAAAATCACTCCGAGACCATGGGCTATAGCCCATCGTCTCGGAGTCATTTTCGTCTTTTTTTCAAATCCTCAAAAATGATGGAAAACGGCATGCTTTAGTATGCCGTTCGAGACCATGGGCTATAGCCCATCATCTCGGAGGGATTTTCGTCTTTTTTTCAAATCCTAGTTTTCGTCTTTTTTTCAAATCCTGAAAAATGATGAAAAACGGCATGCTATAGTATGCCGTTCGATATGTGCTATAGCCCATGGTCAAAAATGATGAAAAACGAGGATTTGAAAAAAAGATGGAAATCACTCCGAGACCATGGGCTATAGCCCATCGTCTCGGAGTCATTTTCGTATTTTTTTCAAATTCTCAAAAATGATGGAAAACGGCATGCTATAGTATGCCGTTCGAGACCATGGGCTATAGCCCATCGTCTCGGAGTCATTTTCGTCTTTTTTTCAAATCCTCAAAAATGATGGAAAACGGCATGCTATAGTATGCCGTTCGAGACCATGGGCTATAGCCCATCGTCTCGGAGTCATTTTCGTCTTTTTTTCAAATCCTCAAAAATGATGGAAAACGGCATGCTATAGTATGCCGTTCGATACCATGGGCTATAGCCCATTGTCTCGGAGTCATTTTCGTCTTTTTTTAAAATCCTCAAAAATGATGGAAAACGGCATGCTATAGTATGCCTTCCGATATGGGCTATAGCCCATGGTCAAAAATGATGAAAAACGAGGATTTGAAAAAAAGACGAAAATCACTCCGAGACCATGGGCTATAGCCCATCGTCTCGGAGTCATTTTCGTCTTTTTTTTAAATCCTCAAAAATTATGGAAAACGGCATGCTATAGTATGCCGTTCGAGACCATGGGCTATAGCCCATCGTCTCGGAGTCATTTTCGTCTTTTTTTCAAATCCTGAAAAATGATGAAAAACGGCATGCTATAGTATGCCCTCCGATATGGGCTATAGCCCACGGTCAAAAATGATGAAAAACGAGGATTTGAAAAAAAGACGAAAATCACTCCGAGACCATGGGCTATAGCCCATCTTCTCGGAGTCATTTTCGTCTTTTTTTCAAATCCTCAAAAATGATGGAAAACGGGATGCTAAAGTATGCCCTCCGATATGGGCTATAGCCCATGGTCAAAAATGATGAAAAACGAGGATTTGAAAAAAAGACGAAAATCACTCCGAGACCATGGGCTATAGCCCATCGTCTTGGGGTCATTTTCGTCTTTTTTTAAAATCCTCAAAAATGATGAAAAACGGCATGCTATAGTATGCCCTCCGATATGGGCTATAGCCCATGGTCAAAAATGATGAAAAACGAGGATTTGAAAAAAAGACGAAAATCACTCCGAGACCATGGGCTATAGCCCATCGTCTCGGAGTCATTTTCGTATTTTTTTCAAATTCTCAAAAATGATGGAAAACGGCATTCTATAGTATGCCGTTCGAGACCATGGGCTATAGCCCATGGTCTCGGAGCGATTTTCATCTTTTTTTCAAATCCTCAAAAATGTAGAAAAACGGCATGCTATAGTATGCCGTTCGATATGTGCTATAGCCCATGGTCAAAAATGATGAAAAACGAGGATTTGAAAAAAAGATGAAAATCACTCCGAGACCATGGGCTATAGCCCATCGTCTCGGAGTCATTTTCGTCTTTTTTTCAAATCCTCAAAAATGATGGAAAACGGCATGCTATAGTATGCCGTTCGAGACCATGGGCTATAGCCCATTGTCTCGGAGTCATTTTCGTCTTTTTTTAAAATCCTCAAAAATGATGGAAAACGGCATGCTAAGTATGCCTTCCGATATGGGCTATAGCCCATGGTCAAAAATGATGAAAAACGAGGATTTGAAAAAAAGACGAAAATCACTCCGAGACCATGGGCTATAGCCCATCGTCTCGGAGTCATTTTCGTCTTTTTTTCAAATCCTCAAAAATGATGGAAAGCGGCATGCTATAGTATGCCGTTCGATATGTGCTATAGCCCATGGTCAAAAATGATGAAAAACGAGGATTTGAAAAAAAGATGAAAATCACTCCGAGACCATGGGCTATAGCCCATCGTCTCGGAGTAATTTTCGTATTTTTTTCAAATTCTCAAAAATGATGGAAAACGGCATGCTATAGTATGCCGTTCGAGACCATGGGCTATAGCCCATGGTCTCGGAGCGATTTTCATCTTTTTTTCAAATCCTCAAAAATGTAGAAAAACGGCATGCTATAGTATGCCGTTCGATATGTGCTATAGCCCATGGTCAAAAATGATGAAAAACGAGGATTTAAAAAAAAGATGAAAATCACTCCGAGACCATGGGCTATAGCCCATCGTCTCGGAGTCATTTTCGTCTTTTTTTCAAATCCTCAAAAATGATGGAAAACGGCATGCTATAGTATGCCGTTCGAGACCATGGGCTATAGCCCATCATCTCGGAGGGATTTTCGTCTTTTTTTCAAATCCTAGTTTTCGTCTTTTTTTCAAATCCTGAAAAATGATGAAAAACGGCATGCTATAGTATGCCGTTCGATATGTGCTATAGCCCATGGTCAAAAATTATGAAAAACGAGGATTTAAAAAAAAAGATGGAAATCACTCCGAGACCATGGGCTATAGCCCATCGTCTCGGAGTCATTTTCGTATTTTTTTCAAATTCTCAAAAATGATGGAAAACAGCATGCTATAGTATGCCGTTCGAGACCATGGGCTATAGCCCATTGTCTCGGAGTCATTTTCGTCTTTTTTTAAAATCCTCAAAAATGATGGAAAACGGCATGCTATAGTATGCCTTCCGATATGGGCTATAGCCCATGGTCAAAAATGATGAAAAACGAGGATTTGAAAAAAAGACGAAAATCACTCCGAGACCATGGGCTATAGCCCATCGTCTCGGAGTCATTTTCGTCTTTTTTTCAAATCCTCAAAAATGATGGAAAGCGGCATGCTATAGTATGCCGTTCGATATGTGCTATAGCAAATGGTCAAAAATGATGAAAAACGAGGATTTGAAAAAAAGATGAAAATCACTCCGAGACCATGGGCTATAGCCCATCGTCTCGGAGTCATTTTCGTATTTTTTTCAAATTCTCAAAAATGATGGAAAACGGCATGCTATAGTATGCCGTTCGAGACCATGGGCTATAGCCCATGGTCTCGGAGCGATTTTCATCTTTTTTTCAAATCCTCAAAAATGTAGAAAAACGGCATGCTATAGTATGCCGTTCGATATGTGCTATAGCCCATGGTCAAAAATGATGAAAAACGAGGATTTGAAAAAAAGATGAAAGTCACTCCGAGACCATGGGCTATAGCCCATCGTCTCGGAGTCATTTTCGTCTTTTTTTCAAATCCTCAAAAATGATGGAAAACGGCATGCTATAGTATGCCGTTCGAGACCATGGGCTATAGCCCATCATCTCGGAGGGATTTTCGTCTTTTTTTCAAATCCTAGTTTTCGTCTTTTTTTCAAATCCTGAAAAATGATGAAAAACGGCATGCTATAGTATGCCGTTCGATATGTGCTATAGCCCATGGTCAAAAATGATGAAAAACGAGGATTTGAAAAAAAGATGGAAATCACTCCGAGACCATGGGCTATAGCCCATCGTCTCGGAGTCATTTTCGTATTTTTTTCAAATTCTCAAAAATGATGGAAAACGGCATGCTATAGTATGCCGTTCGAGACCATGGGCTATAGCCCATCGTCTCGGAGTCATTTTCGTCTTTTTTTCAAATCCTCAAAAATGATGGAAAACGGCATGCTATAGTATGCCGTTCGAGACCATGGGCTATAGCCCATTGTCTCTGAGTCATTTTCGTCTTTTTTTAAAATCCTCAAAAATGATGGAAAACGGCATGCTATAGTATGCCTTCCGATATGGGCTATAGCCCATGGTCAAAAATGATGAAAAACGAGGATTTGAAAAAAAGACGAAAATCACTCCGAGACCATGGGCTATAGCCCATCGTCTCGGAGTCATTTTCGTCTTTTTTTAAAATCCTCAAAAATTATGGAAAACGGCATGCTATAGTATGCCGTTCGAGACCATGGGCTATAGCCCATCGTCTCGGAGTCATTTTCGTCTTTTTTTCAAATCCTGAAAAATGATGAAAAACGGCATGCTATAGTATGCCCTCCGATATGGGCTATAGCCCACGGTCAAAAATGATGAAAAACGAGGATTTGAAAAAAAGACGAAAATCACTCCGAGACCATGGGCTATAGCCCATCTTCTCGGAGTCATTTTCGTCTTTTTTTCAAATCCTCAAAAATGATGGAAAACGGCATGCTAAAGTATGCCCTCCGATATGGGCTATAGCCCATGGTCAAAAATGATGAAAAACGAGGATTTGGAAAAAAGACGAAAATCACTCCGAGACCATGGGCTATAGCCCATCGTCTTGGGGTCATTTTCGTCTTTTTTTAAAATCCTCAAAAATGATGAAAAACGGCATGCTATAGTATGCCCTCCGATATGGGCTATAGCCCATGGTCAAAAATGATGAAAAACGAGGATTTGAAAAAAAGACGAAAATCACTCCGAGACCATGGGCTATAGCCCATCGTCTCGGAGTCATTTTCGTATTTTTTTCAAATTCTCAAAAATGATGGAAAACGGCATGCTATAGTATGCCGTTCGAGACCATGGGCTATAGCCCATGGTCTCGGAGCGATTTTCATCTTTTTTTCAAATCCTCAAAAATGTAGAAAAACGGCATGCTATAGTATGCCGTTCGATATGTGCTATAGCCCATGGTCAAAAATGATGAAAAACGAGGATTTGAAAAAAAGATGAAAATCACTCCGAGACCATGGGCTATAGCCCATCGTCTCGGAGTCATTTTCGTCTTTTTTTCAAATCCTCAAAAATGATGGAAAACGGCATGCTATAGTATGCCGTTCGATACCATGGGCTATAGCCCATCGTCTCGGAGTCATTTTCGTATTTTTTTCAAATTCTCAAAAATGATGGAAAACGGCATGCTATAGTATGCCGTTCGAGACCATGGGCTATAGCCCATCGTCTCGGAGTCATTTTCGTCTTTTTTTCAAATCCTCAAAAATGATGGAAAACGGCATGCTATAGTATGCCGTTCGAGACCATGGGCTATAGCCCATTGTCTCGGAGTCATTTTCGTCTTTTTTTAAAATCCTCAAAAATGATGGAAAACGGCATGCTATAGTATGCCGTTCGATATGTGCTATAGCCCATGGTCAAAAATGATGAAAAACGAGGATTTGAAAAAAAGATGAAAATCACTCCGAGACCATGGGCTATAGCCCATCGTCTCGGAGTCATTTTCGTATTTTTTTCAAATTCTCAAAAATGATGGAAAACGGCATGCTATAGTATGCCGTTCGAGACCATGGGCTATAGCCCATGGTCTCGGAGCGATTTTCATCTTTTTTTCAAATCCTCAAAAATGTAGAAAAACGGCATGCTATAGTATGCCGTTCGATATGTGCTATAGCCCATGGTCAAAAATGATGAAAAACGAGGATTTGAAAAAAAGATGAAAATCACTCCGAGACCATGGGCTATAGCCCATCGTCTCGGAGTCATTTTCGTCTTTTTTTCAAATCCTCAAAAATGATGGAAAACGGCATGCTATAGTATGCCGTTCGAGACCATGGGCTATAGCCCATCATCTCGGAGGGATTTTCGTCTTTTTTTCAAATCCTAGTTTTCGTCTTTTTTTCAAATCCTGAAAAATGATGAAAAACGGCATGCTATAGTATGCCGTTCGATATGTGCTATAGCCCATGGTCAAAAATTATGAAAAACGAGGATTTGAAAAAAAGATGAAAATCACTCCGAGACCATGGGCTATAGCCCATCGTCTCGGAGTCATTTTCGTCTTTTTTTCAAATCCTCAAAAATGATGGAAAACGGCATGCTTTAGTATGCCGTTCGAGACCATGGGCTATAGCCCATCGTCTCGGAGTCATTTTCGTCTTTTTTTCAAATCCTCAAAAATGATGGAAAACGGCATGCTATAGTATGCCGTTCGAGACCATGGGCTATAGCCCATTGTCTCGGAGTCATTTTCGTCTTTTTTTAAAATCCTCAAAAATGATGGAAAACGGCATGCTATAGTATGCCGTTCGATATGTGCTATAGCCCATGGTCAAAAATGATGAAAAACGAGGATTTGAAAAAAAGATGAAAATCACTCCGAGACCATGGGCTATAGCCCATCGTCTCGGAGTCATTTTCGTATTTTTTTCAAATTCTAGAAAATGATGGAAAACGGCATGCTATAGTATGCCGTTCGAGACCATGGGCTATAGCCCATGGTCTCGGAGCGATTTTCATCTTTTTTTCAAATCCTCAAAAATGTAGAAAAACGGCATGCTATAGTATGCCGTTCGATATGTGCTATAGCCCATGGTCAAAAATGATGAAAAACGAGGATTTGAAAAAAAGACGAAAATCACTCCGAGACCATGGGCTATAGCCCATCGTCTCGGAGTCATTTTCGTCTTTTTTTCAAATCCTCAAAAATGATGGAAAGCGGCATGCTATAGTATGCCGTTCGATATGTGCTATAGCCCATGGTCAAAAATGATGAAAAACGAGGATTTGAAAAAAAGATGAAAATCACTCCGAGACCATGGGCTATAGCCCATCGTCTCGGAGTCATTTTCGTCTTTTTTTCAAATCCTCAAAAATGATGGAAAACGGCATGCTTTAGTATGCCGTTCGAGACCATGGGCTATAGCCCATCATCTCGGAGGGATTTTCGTCTTTTTTTCAAATCCTAGTTTTCGTCTTTTTTTCAAATCCTGAAAAATGATGAAAAACGGCATGCTATAGTATGCCGTTCGATATGTGCTATAGCCCATGGTCAAAAATGATGAAAAACGAGGATTTGAAAAAAAGATGGAAATCACTCCGAGACCATGGGCTATAGCCCATCGTCTCGGAGTCATTTTCGTATTTTTTTCAAATTCTCAAAAATGATGGAAAACGGCATGCTATAGTATGCCGTTCGAGACCATGGGCTATAGCCCATCGTCTCGGAGTCATTTTCGTCTTTTTTTCAAATCCTCAAAAATGATGGAAAACGGCATGCTATAGTATGCCGTTCGAGACCATGGGCTATAGCCCATCGTCTCGGAGTCATTTTCGTCTTTTTTTCAAATCCTCAAAAATGATGGAAAACGGCATGCTATAGTATGCCGTTCGATACCATGGGCTATAGCCCATTGTCTCGGAGTCATTTTCGTCTTTTTTTAAAATCCTCAAAAATGATGGAAAACGGCATGCTATAGTATGCCTTCCGATATGGGCTATAGCCCATGGTCAAAAATGATGAAAAACGAGGATTTGAAAAAAAGACGAAAATCACTCCGAGACCATGGGCTATAGCCCATCGTCTCGGAGTCATTTTCGTCTTTTTTTTAAATCCTCAAAAATTATGGAAAACGGCATGCTATAGTATGCCGTTCGAGACCATGGGCTATAGCCCATCGTCTCGGAGTCATTTTCGTCTTTTTTTCAAATCCTGAAAAATGATGAAAAACGGCATGCTATAGTATGCCCTCCGATATGGGCTATAGCCCACGGTCAAAAATGATGAAAAACGAGGATTTGAAAAAAAGACGAAAATCACTCCGAGACCATGGGCTATAGCCCATCTTCTCGGAGTCATTTTCGTCTTTTTTTCAAATCCTCAAAAATGATGGAAAACGGGATGCTAAAGTATGCCCTCCGATATGGGCTATAGCCCATGGTCAAAAATGATGAAAAACGAGGATTTGAAAAAAAGACGAAAATCACTCCGAGACCATGGGCTATAGCCCATCGTCTTGGGGTCATTTTCGTCTTTTTTTAAAATCCTCAAAAATGATGAAAAACGGCATGCTATAGTATGCCCTCCGATATGGGCTATAGCCCATGGTCAAAAATGATGAAAAACGAGGATTTGAAAAAAAGACGAAAATCACTCCGAGACCATGGGCTATAGCCCATCGTCTCGGAGTCATTTTCGTATTTTTTTCAAATTCTCAAAAATGATGGAAAACGGCATTCTATAGTATGCCGTTCGAGACCATGGGCTATAGCCCATGGTCTCGGAGCGATTTTCATCTTTTTTTCAAATCCTCAAAAATGTAGAAAAACGGCATGCTATAGTATGCCGTTCGATATGTGCTATAGCCCATGGTCAAAAATGATGAAAAACGAGGATTTGAAAAAAAGATGAAAATCACTCCGAGACCATGGGCTATAGCCCATCGTCTCGGAGTCATTTTCGTCTTTTTTTCAAATCCTCAAAAATGATGGAAAACGGCATGCTATAGTATGCCGTTCGAGACCATGGGCTATAGCCCATTGTCTCGGAGTCATTTTCGTCTTTTTTTAAAATCCTCAAAAATGATGGAAAACGGCATGCTAAGTATGCCTTCCGATATGGGCTATAGCCCATGGTCAAAAATGATGAAAAACGAGGATTTGAAAAAAAGACGAAAATCACTCCGAGACCATGGGCTATAGCCCATCGTCTCGGAGTCATTTTCGTCTTTTTTTCAAATCCTCAAAAATGATGGAAAGCGGCATGCTATAGTATGCCGTTCGATATGTGCTATAGCCCATGGTCAAAAATGATGAAAAACGAGGATTTGAAAAAAAGATGAAAATCACTCCGAGACCATGGGCTATAGCCCATCGTCTCGGAGTAATTTTCGTATTTTTTTCAAATTCTCAAAAATGATGGAAAACGGCATGCTATAGTATGCCGTTCGAGACCATGGGCTATAGCCCATGGTCTCGGAGCGATTTTCATCTTTTTTTCAAATCCTCAAAAATGTAGAAAAACGGCATGCTATAGTATGCCGTTCGATATGTGCTATAGCCCATGGTCAAAAATGATGAAAAACGAGGATTTAAAAAAAAGATGAAAATCACTCCGAGACCATGGGCTATAGCCCATCGTCTCGGAGTCATTTTCGTCTTTTTTTCAAATCCTCAAAAATGATGGAAAACGGCATGCTATAGTATGCCGTTCGAGACCATGGGCTATAGCCCATCATCTCGGAGGGATTTTCGTCTTTTTTTCAAATCCTAGTTTTCGTCTTTTTTTCAAATCCTGAAAAATGATGAAAAACGGCATGCTATAGTATGCCGTTCGATATGTGCTATAGCCCATGGTCAAAAATTATGAAAAACGAGGATTTAAAAAAAAAGATGGAAATCACTCCGAGACCATGGGCTATAGCCCATCGTCTCGGAGTCATTTTCGTATTTTTTTCAAATTCTCAAAAATGATGGAAAACAGCATGCTATAGTATGCCGTTCGAGACCATGGGCTATAGCCCATTGTCTCGGAGTCATTTTCGTCTTTTTTTAAAATCCTCAAAAATGATGGAAAACGGCATGCTATAGTATGCCTTCCGATATGGGCTATAGCCCATGGTCAAAAATGATGAAAAACGAGGATTTGAAAAAAAGACGAAAATCACTCCGAGACCATGGGCTATAGCCCATCGTCTCGGAGTCATTTTCGTCTTTTTTTCAAATCCTCAAAAATGATGGAAAGCGGCATGCTATAGTATGCCGTTCGATATGTGCTATAGCAAATGGTCAAAAATGATGAAAAACGAGGATTTGAAAAAAAGATGAAAATCACTCCGAGACCATGGGCTATAGCCCATCGTCTCGGAGTCATTTTCGTATTTTTTTCAAATTCTCAAAAATGATGGAAAACGGCATGCTATAGTATGCCGTTCGAGACCATGGGCTATAGCCCATGGTCTCGGAGCGATTTTCATCTTTTTTTCAAATCCTCAAAAATGTAGAAAAACGGCATGCTATAGTATGCCGTTCGATATGTGCTATAGCCCATGGTCAAAAATGATGAAAAACGAGGATTTGAAAAAAAGATGAAAGTCACTCCGAGACCATGGGCTATAGCCCATCGTCTCGGAGTCATTTTCGTCTTTTTTTCAAATCCTCAAAAATGATGGAAAACGGCATGCTATAGTATGCCGTTCGAGACCATGGGCTATAGCCCATCATCTCGGAGGGATTTTCGTCTTTTTTTCAAATCCTAGTTTTCGTCTTTTTTTCAAATCCTGAAAAATGATGAAAAACGGCATGCTATAGTATGCCGTTCGATATGTGCTATAGCCCATGGTCAAAAATGATGAAAAACGAGGATTTGAAAAAAAGATGGAAATCACTCCGAGACCATGGGCTATAGCCCATCGTCTCGGAGTCATTTTCGTATTTTTTTCAAATTCTCAAAAATGATGGAAAACGGCATGCTATAGTATGCCGTTCGAGACCATGGGCTATAGCCCATCGTCTCGGAGTCATTTTCGTCTTTTTTTCAAATCCTCAAAAATGATGGAAAACGGCATGCTATAGTATGCCGTTCGAGACCATGGGCTATAGCCCATTGTCTCTGAGTCATTTTCGTCTTTTTTTAAAATCCTCAAAAATGATGGAAAACGGCATGCTATAGTATGCCTTCCGATATGGGCTATAGCCCATGGTCAAAAATGATGAAAAACGAGGATTTGAAAAAAAGACGAAAATCACTCCGAGACCATGGGCTATAGCCCATCGTCTCGGAGTCATTTTCGTCTTTTTTTAAAATCCTCAAAAATTATGGAAAACGGCATGCTATAGTATGCCGTTCGAGACCATGGGCTATAGCCCATCGTCTCGGAGTCATTTTCGTCTTTTTTTCAAATCCTGAAAAATGATGAAAAACGGCATGCTATAGTATGCCCTCCGATATGGGCTATAGCCCACGGTCAAAAATGATGAAAAACGAGGATTTGAAAAAAAGACGAAAATCACTCCGAGACCATGGGCTATAGCCCATCTTCTCGGAGTCATTTTCGTCTTTTTTTCAAATCCTCAAAAATGATGGAAAACGGCATGCTAAAGTATGCCCTCCGATATGGGCTATAGCCCATGGTCAAAAATGATGAAAAACGAGGATTTGGAAAAAAGACGAAAATCACTCCGAGACCATGGGCTATAGCCCATCGTCTTGGGGTCATTTTCGTCTTTTTTTAAAATCCTCAAAAATGATGAAAAACGGCATGCTATAGTATGCCCTCCGATATGGGCTATAGCCCATGGTCAAAAATGATGAAAAACGAGGATTTGAAAAAAAGACGAAAATCACTCCGAGACCATGGGCTATAGCCCATCGTCTCGGAGTCATTTTCGTATTTTTTTCAAATTCTCAAAAATGATGGAAAACGGCATGCTATAGTATGCCGTTCGAGACCATGGGCTATAGCCCATGGTCTCGGAGCGATTTTCATCTTTTTTTCAAATCCTCAAAAATGTAGAAAAACGGCATGCTATAGTATGCCGTTCGATATGTGCTATAGCCCATGGTCAAAAATGATGAAAAACGAGGATTTGAAAAAAAGATGAAAATCACTCCGAGACCATGGGCTATAGCCCATCGTCTCGGAGTCATTTTCGTCTTTTTTTCAAATCCTCAAAAATGATGGAAAACGGCATGCTATAGTATGCCGTTCGATACCATGGGCTATAGCCCATCGTCTCGGAGTCATTTTCGTATTTTTTTCAAATTCTCAAAAATGATGGAAAACGGCATGCTATAGTATGCCGTTCGAGACCATGGGCTATAGCCCATCGTCTCGGAGTCATTTTCGTCTTTTTTTCAAATCCTCAAAAATGATGGAAAACGGCATGCTATAGTATGCCGTTCGAGACCATGGGCTATAGCCCATTGTCTCGGAGTCATTTTCGTCTTTTTTTAAAATCCTCAAAAATGATGGAAAACGGCATGCTATAGTATGCCGTTCGATATGTGCTATAGCCCATGGTCAAAAATGATGAAAAACGAGGATTTGAAAAAAAGATGAAAATCACTCCGAGACCATGGGCTATAGCCCATCGTCTCGGAGTCATTTTCGTATTTTTTTCAAATTCTCAAAAATGATGGAAAACGGCATGCTATAGTATGCCGTTCGAGACCATGGGCTATAGCCCATGGTCTCGGAGCGATTTTCATCTTTTTTTCAAATCCTCAAAAATGTAGAAAAACGGCATGCTATAGTATGCCGTTCGATATGTGCTATAGCCCATGGTCAAAAATGATGAAAAACGAGGATTTGAAAAAAAGATGAAAATCACTCCGAGACCATGGGCTATAGCCCATCGTCTCGGAGTCATTTTCGTCTTTTTTTCAAATCCTCAAAAATGATGGAAAACGGCATGCTATAGTATGCCGTTCGAGACCATGGGCTATAGCCCATCATTTCGGAGGGATTTTCGTCTTTTTTTCAAATCCTAGTTTTCGTCTTTTTTTCAAATCCTGAAAAATGATGAAAAACGGCATGCTATAGTATGCCGTTCGATATGTGCTATAGCCCATGGTCAAAAATTATGAAAAACGAGGATTTAAAAAAAAAGATGGAAATCACTCCGAGACCATGGGCTATAGCCCATCGTCTCGGAGTCATTTTCGTATTTTTTTCAAATTCTCAAAAATGATGGAAAACGGCATGCTATAGTATGCCGTTCGAGACCATGGGCTATAGCCCATCGTCTCGGAGTCATTTTCGTCTTTTTTTCAAATCCTCAAAAATGATGGAAAACGGCATGCTATAGTATGCCGTTCGAGACCATGGGCTATAGCCCATTGTCTCGGAGTCATTTTCGTCTTTTTTTAAAATCCTCAAAAATGATGGAAAACGGCATGCTATAGTATGCCTTCCGATATGGGCTATAGCCCATGGTCAAAAATGATGAAAAACGAGGATTTGAAAAAAAGACGAAAATCACTCCGAGACCATGGGCTATAGCCCATCGTCTCGGAGTCATTTTCGTCTTTTTTTAAAATCCTCAAAAATGATGGAAAACGGCATGCTATAGTATGCCTTCCGATATGGGCTATAGCCCATGGTCAAAAATGATGAAAAACGAGGATTTGAAAAAAAGACGAAAATCACTCCGAGACCATGGGCTATAGCCCATCGTCTCGGAGTCATTTTCGTCTTTTTTTCAAATCCTCAAAAATGATGGAAAGCGGCATGCTATAGTATGCCGTTCGATATGTGCTATAGCCCATGGTCAAAAATGATGAAAAACGAGGATTTGAAAAAAAGATGAAAATCACTCCGAGACCATGGGCTATAGCCCATCGTCTCGGAGTAATTTTCGTATTTTTTTCAAATTCTCAAAAATGATGGAAAACGGCATGCTATAGTATGCCGTTCGAGACCATGGGCTATAGCCCATGGTCTCGGAGCGATTTTCATCTTTTTTTCAAATCCTCAAAAATGTAGAAAAACGGCATGCTATAGTATGCCGTTCGATATGTGCTATAGCCCATGGTCAAAAATGATGAAAAACGAGGATTTGAAAAAAAGATGAAAATCACTCCGAGACTATGGGCTATAGCCCATCGTCTCGGAGTCATTTTCGTCTTTTTTTCAAATCCTCAAAAATGATGGAAAACGGCATGCTATAGTATGCCGTTCGAGACCATGGGCTATAGCCCATCATCTCGGAGGGATTTTCGTCTTTTTTTCAAATCCTAGTTTTCGTCTTTTTTTCAAATCCTGAAAAATGATGAAAAACGGCATGCTATAGTATGCCGTTCGATATGTGCTATAGCCCATGGTCAAAAATGATGAAAAACGAGGATTTGAAAAAAAGATGGAAATCACTCCGAGACCATGGGCTATAGCCCATCGTCTCGGAGTCATTTTCGTATTTTTTTCAAATTCTCAAAAATGATGGAAAACGGCATGCTATAGTATGCCGTTCGAGACCATGGGCTATAGCCCATCGTCTCGGAGTCATTTTCGTCTTTTTTTCAAATCCTCAAAAATGATGGAAAACGGCATGCTATAGTATGCCGTTCGAGACCATGGGCTATAGCCCATTGTCTCGGAGTCATTTTCGTCTTTTTTTTAAATCCTCAAAAATGATGGAAAACGGCATGCTATAGTATGCCTTCCGATATGGGCTATAGCCCATGGTCAAAAATGATGAAAAACGAGGATTTGAAAAAAAGACGAAAATCACTCCGAGACCATGGGCTATAGCCCATCGTCTCGGAGTCATTTTCGTCTTTTTTTCAAATCCTCAAAAATGATGGAAAGCGGCATGCTATAGTATGCCGTTCGATATGTGCTATAGCCCATGGTCAAAAAAGATGAAAAACGAGGATTTGAAAAAAAGATGAAAATCACTCCGAGACCATGGGCTATAGCCCATCGTCTCGGAGTCATTTTCGTATTTTTTTCAAATTCTCAAAAATGATGGAAAACGGCATGCTATAGTATGCCGTTCGAGACCATGGGCTATAGCCCATGGTCTCGGAGCGATTTTCATCTTTTTTTCAAATCCTCAAAAATGTAGAAAAACGGCATGCCGTTCGATATGTGCTATAGCCCATGGTCAAAAATGATGAAAAACGAGGATTTGAAAAAAAGATGAAAGTCACTCCGAGACCATGGGCTATAGCGCATCATCTCGGAGGGATTTTCGTCTTTTTTTCAAATCCTAGTTTTCGTCTTTTTTTCAAATCCTGAAAAATGATGAAAAACGGCATGCTATAGTATGCCGTTCGATATGTGCAATAGCCCATGGTCAAAAATGATGAAAAACGAGGATTTGAAAAAAAGATGGAAATCACTCCGAGACCATGGGCTATAGCCCATCGTCTCGGAGTCATTTTCGTATTTTTTTCAAATTCTCAAAAATGATGGAAAACGGCATGCTATAGTATGCCGTTCGAGACCATGGGCTATAGCCCATCGTCTCGGAGTCATTTTCGTCTTTTTTTCAAATCCTCAAAAATGATGGAAAACGGCATGCTATAGTATGCCGTTCGAGACCATGGGCTATAGCCCATTGTCTCGGAGTCATTTTCGTCTTTTTTTAAAATCCTCAAAAATGATGGAAAACGGCATGCTATAGTATGCCTTCCGATATGGGCTATAGCCCATGGTCAAAAATGATGAAAAACGAGGATTTGAAAAAAAGACGAAAATCACTCCGAGACCATGGGCTATAGCCCATCGTCTCGGAGTCATTTTCGTCTTTTTTTTAAATCCTCAAAAATTATGGAAAACGGCATGCTATAGTATGCCGTTCGAGACCATGGGCTATAGCCCATCATCTCGGAGGGATTTTCGTCTTTTTTTCAAATCCTAGTTTTCGTCTTTTTTTCAAATCCTGAAAAATGATGAAAAACGGCATGCTATAGTATGCCGTTCGATATGTGCTATAGCCCATGGTCAAAAATTATGAAAAACGAGGATTTAAAAAAAAAGATGGAAATCACTCCGAGACCATGGGCTATAGCCCATCGTCTCGGAGTCATTTTCGTATTTTTTTCAAATTCTCAAAAATGATGGAAAACAGCATGCTATAGTATGCCGTTCGAGACCATGGGCTATAGCCCATTGTCTCGGAGTCATTTTCGTCTTTTTTTAAAATCCTCAAAAATGATGGAAAACGGCATGCTATAGTATGCCTTCCGATATGGGCTATAGCCCATGGTCAAAAATGATGAAAAACGAGGATTTGAAAAAAAGTCGAAAATCACTCCGAGACCATGGGCTATAGCCCATCGTCTCGGAGTCATTTTCGTCTTTTTTTCAAATCCTCAAAAATGATGGAAAGCGGCATGCTATAGTATGCCGTTCGATATGTGCTATAGCAAATGGTCAAAAATGATGAAAAACGAGGATTTGAAAAAAAGATGAAAATCACTCCGAGACCATGGGCTATAGCCCATCGTCTCGGAGTCATTTTCGTATTTTTTTCAAATTCTCAAAAATGATGGAAAACGGCATGCTATAGTATGCCGTTCGAGACCATGGGCTATAGCCCATGGTCTCGGAGCGATTTTCATCTTTTTTTCAAATCCTCAAAAATGTAGAAAAACGGCATGCTATAGTATGCCGTTCGATATGTGCTATAGCCCATGGTCAAAAATGATGAAAAACGAGGATTTGAAAAAAAGATGAAAGTCACTCCGAGACCATGGGCTATAGCCCATCGTCTCGGAGTCATTTTCGTCTTTTTTTCAAATCCTCAAAAATGATGGAAAACGGCATGCTATAGTATGCCGTTCGAGACCATGGGCTATAGCCCATCATCTCGGAGGGATTTTCGTCTTTTTTTCAAATCCTAGTTTTCGTCTTTTTTTCAAATCCTGAAAAATGATGAAAAACGGCATGCTATAGTATGCCGTTCGATATGTGCTATAGCCCATGGTCAAAAATGATGAAAAACGAGGATTTGAAAAAAAGATGGAAATCACTCCGAGACCATGGGCTATAGCCCATCGTCTCGGAGTCATTTTCGTATTTTTTTCAAATTCTCAAAAATGATGGAAAACGGCATGCTATAGTATGCCGTTCGAGAACATGGGCTATAGCCCATCGTCTCGGAGTCATTTTCGTCTTTTTTTCAAATCCTCAAAAATGATGGAAAACGGCATGCTATAGTATGCCGTTCGAGACCATGGGCTATAGCCCATTGTCTCTGAGTCATTTTCGTCTTTTTTTAAAATCCTCAAAAATGATGGAAAACGGCATGCTATAGTATGCCTTCCGATATGGGCTATAGCCCATGGTCAAAAATGATGAAAAACGAGGATTTGAAAAAAAGACGAAAATCACTCCGAGACCATGGGCTATAGCCCATCGTCTCGGAGTCATTTTCGTCTTTTTTTAAAATCCTCAAAAATTATGGAAAACGGCATGCTATAGTATGCCGTTCGAGACCATGGGCTATAGCCCATCGTCTCGGAGTCATTTTCGTCTTTTTTTCAAATCCTGAAAAATGATGAAAAACGGCATGCTATAGTATGCCCTCCGATATGGGCTATAGCCCACGGTCAAAAATGATGAAAAACGAGGATTTGAAAAAAAGACGAAAATCACTCCGAGACCATGGGCTATAGCCCATCTTCTCGGAGTCATTTTCGTCTTTTTTTCAAATCCTCAAAAATGATGGAAAACGGCATGCTAAAGTATGCCCTCCGATATGGGCTATAGCCCATGGTCAAAAATGATGAAAAACGAGGATTTGGAAAAAAGACGAAAATCACTCCGAGACCATGGGCTATAGCCCATCGTCTTGGGGTCATTTTCGTCTTTTTTTAAAATCCTCAAAAATGATGAAAAACGGCATGCTATAGTATGCCCTCCGATATGGGCTATAGCCCATGGTCAAAAATGATGAAAAACGAGGATTTGAAAAAAAGACGAAAATCACTCCGAGACCATGGGCTATAGCCCATCGTCTCGGAGTCATTTTCGTATTTTTTTCAAATTCTCAAAAATGATGGAAAACGGCATGCTATAGTATGCCGTTCGAGACCATGGGCTATAGCCCATGGTCTCGGAGCGATTTTCATCTTTTTTTCAAATCCTCAAAAATGTAGAAAAACGGCATGCTATAGTATGCCGTTCGATATGTGCTATAGCCCATGGTCAAAAATGATGAAAAACGAGGATTTGAAAAAAAGATGAAAATCACTCCGAGACCATGGGCTATAGCCCATCGTCTCGGAGTCATTTTCGTCTTTTTTTCAAATCCTCAAAAATGATGGAAAACGGCATGCTATAGTATGCCGTTCGATACCATGGGCTATAGCCCATCGTCTCGGAGTCATTTTCGTATTTTTTTCAAATTCTCAAAAATGATGGAAAACGGCATGCTATAGTATGCCGTTCGAGACCATGGGCTATAGCCCATCGTCTCGGAGTCATTTTCGTCTTTTTTTCAAATCCTCAAAAATGATGGAAAACGGCATGCTATAGTATGCCGTTCGAGACCATGGGCTATAGCCCATTGTCTCGGAGTCATTTTCGTCTTTTTTTAAAATCCTCAAAAATGATGGAAAACGGCATGCTATAGTATGCCGTTCGATATGTGCTATAGCCCATGGTCAAAAATGATGAAAAACGAGGATTTGAAAAAAAGATGAAAATCACTCCGAGACCATGGGCTATAGCCCATCGTCTCGGAGTCATTTTCGTATTTTTTTCAAATTCTCAAAAATGATGGAAAACGGCATGCTATAGTATGCCGTTCGAGACCATGGGCTATAGCCCATGGTCTCGGAGCGATTTTCATCTTTTTTTCAAATCCTCAAAAATGTAGAAAAACGGCATGCTATAGTATGCCGTTCGATATGTGCTATAGCCCATGGTCAAAAATGATGAAAAACGAGGATTTGAAAAAAAGATGAAAATCACTCCGAGACCATGGGCTATAGCCCATCGTCTCGGAGTCATTTTCGTCTTTTTTTCAAATCCTCAAAAATGATGGAAAACGGCATGCTATAGTATGCCGTTCGAGACCATGGGCTATAGCCCATCATTTCGGAGGGATTTTCGTCTTTTTTTCAAATCCTAGTTTTCGTCTTTTTTTCAAATCCTGAAAAATGATGAAAAACGGCATGCTATAGTATGCCGTTCGATATGTGCTATAGCCCATGGTCAAAAATTATGAAAAACGAGGATTTCAAAAAAAAGATGGAAATCACTCCGAGACCATGGGCTATAGCCCATCGTCTCGGAGTCATTTTCGTATTTTTTTCAAATTCTCAAAAATGATGGAAAACGGCATGCTATAGTATGCCGTTCGAGACCATGGGCTATAGCCCATCGTCTCGGAGTCATTTTCGTCTTTTTTTCAAATCCTCAAAAATGATGGAAAACGGCATGCTATAGTATGCCGTTCGAGACCATGGGCTATAGCCCATTGTCTCGGAGTCATTTTCGTCTTTTTTTAAAATCCTCAAAAATGATGGAAAACGGCATGCTATAGTATGCCTTCCGATATGGGCTATAGCCCATGGTCAAAAATGATGAAAAACGAGGATTTGAAAAAAAGACGAAAATCACTCCGAGACCATGGGCTATAGCCCATCGTCTCGGAGTCATTTTCGTCTTTTTTTAAAATCCTCAAAAATGATGGAAAACGGCATGCTATAGTATGCCTTCCGATATGGGCTATAGCCCATGGTCAAAAATGATGAAAAACGAGGATTTGAAAAAAAGACGAAAATCACTCCGAGACCATGGGCTATAGCCCATCGTCTCGGAGTCATTTTCGTCTTTTTTTCAAATCCTCAAAAATGATGGAAAGCGGCATGCTATAGTATGCCGTTCGATATGTGCTATAGCCCATGGTCAAAAATGATGAAAAACGAGGATTTGAAAAAAAGATGAAAATCACTCCGAGACCATGGGCTATAGCCCATCGTCTCGGAGTAATTTTCGTATTTTTTTCAAATTCTCAAAAATGATGGAAAACGGCATGCTATAGTATGCCGTTCGAGACCATGGGCTATAGCCCATGGTCTCGGAGCGATTTTCATCTTTTTTTCAAATCCTCAAAAATGTAGAAAAACGGCATGCTATAGTATGCCGTTCGATATGTGCTATAGCCCATGGTCAAAAATGATGAAAAACGAGGATTTGAAAAAAAGATGAAAATCACTCCGAGACTATGGGCTATAGCCCATCGTCTCGGAGTCATTTTCGTCTTTTTTTCAAATCCTCAAAAATGATGGAAAACGGCATGCTATAGTATGCCGTTCGAGACCATGGGCTATAGCCCATCATCTCGGAGGGATTTTCGTCTTTTTTTCAAATCCTAGTTTTCGTCTTTTTTTCAAATCCTGAAAAATGATGAAAAACGGCATGCTATAGTATGCCGTTCGATATGTGCTATAGCCCATGGTCAAAAATGATGAAAAACGAGGATTTGAAAAAAAGATGGAAATCACTCCGAGACCATGGGCTATAGCCCATCGTCTCGGAGTCATTTTCGTATTTTTTTCAAATTCTCAAAAATGATGGAAAACGGCATGCTATAGTATGCCGTTCGAGACCATGGGCTATAGCCCATCGTCTCGGAGTCATTTTCGTCTTTTTTTCAAATCCTCAAAAATGATGGAAAACGGCATGCTATAGTATGCCTTCCGATATGGGCTATAGCCCATGGTCAAAAATGATGAAAAACGAGGATTTGAAAAAAAGACGAAAATCACTCCGAGACCATGGGCTATAGCCCATCGTCTCGGAGTCATTTTCGTCTTTTTTTCAAATCCTCAAAAATGATGGAAAGCGGCATGCTATAGTATGCCGTTCGATATGTGCTATAGCCCATGGTCAAAAAAGATGAAAAACGAGGATTTGAAAAAAAGATGAAAATCACTCCGAGACCATGGGCTATAGCCCATCGTCTCGGAGTCATTTTCGTATTTTTTTCAAATTCTCAAAAATGATGGAAAACGGCATGCTATAGTATGCCGTTCGAGACCATGGGCTATAGCCCATGGTCTCGGAGCGATTTTCATCTTTTTTTCAAATCCTCAAAAATGTAGAAAAACGGCATGCCGTTCGATATGTGCTATAGCCCATGGTCAAAAATGATGAAAAACGAGGATTTGAAAAAAAGATGAAAGTCACTCCGAGACCATGGGCTATAGCGCATCATCTCGGAGGGATTTTCGTCTTTTTTTCAAATCCTAGTTTTCGTCTTTTTTTCAAATCCTGAAAAATGATGAAAAACGGCATGCTATAGTATGCCGTTCGATATGTGCAATAGCCCATGGTCAAAAATGATGAAAAACGAGGATTTGAAAAAAAGATGGAAATCACTCCGAGACCATGGGCTATAGCCCATCGTCTCGGAGTCATTTTCGTATTTTTTTCAAATTCTCAAAAATGATGGAAAACGGCATGCTATAGTATGCCGTTCGAGACCATGGGCTATAGCCCATCGTCTCGGAGTCATTTTCGTCTTTTTTTCAAATCCTCAAAAATGATGGAAAACGGCATGCTATAGTATGCCGTTCGAGACCATGGGCTATAGCCCATTGTCTCGGAGTCATTTTCGTCTTTTTTTAAAATCCTCAAAAATGATGGAAAACGGCATGCTATAGTATGCCTTCCGATATGGGCTATAGCCCATGGTCAAAAATGATGAAAAACGAGGATTTGAAAAAAAGACGAAAATCACTCCGAGACCATGGGCTATAGCCCATCGTCTCGGAGTCATTTTCGTCTTTTTTTTAAATCCTCAAAAATTATGGAAAACGGCATGCTATAGTATGCCGTTCGAGACCATGGGCTATAGCCCATCGTCTTGGGGTCATTTTCGTCTTTTTTTAAAATCCTCAAAAATGATGAAAAACGGCATGCTATAGTATGCCCTCCGATATGGGCTATAGCCCATGGTCAAAAATGATGAAAAACGAGGATTTGAAAAAAAGACGAAAATCACTCCGAGACCATGGGCTATAGCCCATCGTCTCGGAGTCATTTTCGTATTTTTTTCAAATTCTCAAAAATGATGGAAAACGGCATGCTATAGTATGCCGTTCGAGACCATGGGCTATAGCCCATGGTCTCGGAGCGATTTTCATCTTTTTTTCAAATCCTCAAAAATGTAGAAAAACGGCATGCTATAGTATGCCGTTCGATATGTGCTATAGCCCATGGTCAAAAATGATGAAAAACGAGGATTTGAAAAAAAGATGAAAATCACTCCGAGACCATGGGCTATAGCCCATCGTCTCGGAGTCATTTTCGTCTTTTTTTCAAATCCTCAAAAATGATGGAAAACGGCATGCTATAGTATGCCGTTCGAGACCATGGGCTATAGCCCATCATCTCGGAGGGATTTTCGTCTTTTTTTCAAATCCTAGTTTTCGTCTTTTTTTCAAATCCTGAAAAATGATGAAAAACGGCATGCTATAGTATGCCGTTCGATATGTGCTATAGCCCATGGTCAAAAATGATGAAAAACGAGGATTTGAAAAAAAGATGGAAATCACTCCGAGACCATGGGCTATAGCCCATCGTCTCGGAGTCATTTTCGTATTTTTTTCAAATTCTCAAAAATGATGGAAAACGGCATGCTATAGTATGCCGTTCGAGACCATGGGCTATAGCCCATCGTCTCGGAGTCATTTTCGTCTTTTTTTCAAATCCTCAAAAATGATGGAAAACGGCATGCTATAGTATGCCGTTCGAGACCATGGGCTATAGCCCATTGTCTCGGAGTCATTTTCGTCTTTTTTTAAAATCCTCAAAAATGATGGAAAACGGCATGCTATAGTATGCCTTCCGATATGGGCTATAGCCCATGGTCAAAAATGATGAAAAACGAGGATTTGAAAAAAAGACAAAAATCACTCCGAGACCATGGGCTATAGCCCATCGTCTCGGAGTCATTTTCGTCTTTTTTTAAAATCCTCAAAAATGATGGAAAACGGCATGCTATAGTATGCCTTCCGATATGGGCTATAGCCCATGGTCAAAAATGATGAAAAACGAGGATTTGAAAAAAAGACGAAAATCACTCCGAGACCATGGGCTATAGCCCATCGTCTCGGAGTCATTTTCGTCTTTTTTTCAAATTCTAAAAATGATGGAAAACGGCATGCTATAGTATGCCGTTCGAGACCATGGGCTATAGCCCATGGTCTCGGAGCGATTTTCATCTTTTTTTCAAATCCTCAAAAATGTAGAAAAACGGCATGCTATAGTATGCCGTTCGATATGTGCTATAGCCCATGGTCAAAAATGATGAAAAACGAGGATTTGAAAAAAAGATGAAAATCACTCCGAGACCATGGGCTATAGCCCATCGTCTCGGAGTCATTTTCGTCTTTTTTTCAAATCCTCAAAAATGATGGAAAACGGCATGCTATAGTATGCCGTTCGAGACCATGGGCTATAGCCCATCATCTCGGAGGGATTTTCGTCTTTTTTTCAAATCCTAGTTTTCGTCTTTTTTTCAAATCCTGAAAAATGATGAAAAACGGCATGCTATAGTATGCCGTTCGATATGTGCTATAGCCCATGGTCAAAAATGATGAAAAACGAGGATTTGAAAAAAAGATGGAAATCACTCCGAGACCATGGGCTATAGCCCATCGTCTCGGAGTCATTTTCGTATTTTTTTCAAATTCTCAAAAATGATGGAAAACGGCATGCTATAGTATGCCGTTCGAGACCATGGGCTATAGCCCATCGTCTCGGAGTCATTTTCGTCTTTTTTTCAAATCCTCAAAAATGATGGAAAACGGCATGCTATAGTATGCCGTTCGAGACCATGGGCTATAGCCCATTGTCTCGGAGTCATTTTCGTCTTTTTTTAAAATCCTCAAAAATGATGGAAAACGGCATGCTATAGTATGCCTTCCGATATGGGCTATAGCCCATGGTCAAAAATGATGAAAAACGAGAATTTGAAAAAAAGACGAAAATCACTCCGAGACCATGGGCTATAGCCCATCGTCTCGGAGTCATTTTCGTCTTTTTTTCAAATCCTCAAAAATGATGGAAAGCGGCATGCTATAGTATGCCGTTCGATATGTGCTATAGCCCATGGTCAAAAAAGATGAAAAACGAGGATTTGAAAAAAAGATGAAAATCACTCCGAGACCATGGGCTATAGCCCATCGTCTCGGAGTCATTTTCGTATTTTTTTCAAATTCTCAAAAATGATGGAAAACGGCATGCTATAGTATGCCGTTCGAGACCATGGGCTATAGCCCATGGTCTCGGAGCGATTTTCATCTTTTTTTCAAATCCTCAAAAATGTAGAAAAACGGCATGCCGTTCGATATGTGCTATAGCCCATGGTCAAAAATGATGAAAAACGAGGATTTGAAAAAAAGATGAAAGTCACTCCGAGACCATGGGCTATAGCGCATCATCTCGGAGGGATTTTCGTCTTTTTTTCAAATCCTAGTTTTCGTCTTTTTTTCAAATCCTGAAAAATGATGAAAAACGGCATGCTATAGTATGCCGTTCGATATGTGCAATAGCCCATGGTCAAAAATGATGAAAAACGAGGATTTGAAAAAAAGATGGAAATCACTCCGAGACCATGGGCTATAGCCCATCGTCTCGGAGTCATTTTCGTATTTTTTTCAAATTCTCAAAAATGATGGAAAACGGCATGCTATAGTATGCCGTTCGAGACCATGGGCTATAGCCCATCGTCTCGGAGTCATTTTCGTCTTTTTTTCAAATCCTCAAAAATGATGGAAAACGGCATGCTATAGTATGCCGTTCGAGACCATGGGCTATAGCCCATTGTCTCGGAGTCATTTTCGTCTTTTTTTAAAATCCTCAAAAATGATGGAAAACGGCATGCTATAGTATGCCTTCCGATATGGGCTATAGCCCATGGTCAAAAATGATGAAAAACGAGGATTTGAAAAAAAGACGAAAATCACTCCGAGACCATGGGCTATAGCCCATCGTCTCGGAGTCATTTTCGTCTTTTTTTTAAATCCTCAAAAATTATGGAAAACGGCATGCTATAGTATGCCGTTCGAGACCATGGGCTATAGCCCATCGTCTCGGAGTCATTTTCGTCTTTTTTTCAAATCCTGAAAAATGATGAAAAACGGCATGCTATAGTATGCCCTCCGATATGGGCTATAGCCCACGGTCAAAAATGATGAAAAACGAGGATTTGAAAAAAAGACGAAAATCACTCCGAGACCATGGGCTATAGCCCATCTTCTCGGAGTCATTTTCGTCTTTTTTTCAAATCCTCAAAAATGATGGAAAACGGCATGCTAAAGTATGCTCTCCGATATGGGCTATAGCCCATGGTCAAAAATGATGAAAAACGAGGATTTGAAAAAAAGACGAAAATCACTCCGAGACCATGGGCTATAGCCCATCGTCTTGGGGTCATTTTCGTCTTTTTTTAAAATCCTCAAAAATGATGAAAAACGGCATGCTATAGTATGCCCTCCGATATGGGCTATAGCCCATGGTCAAAAATGATGAAAAACGAGGATTTGAAAAAAAGACGAAAATCACTCCGAGACCATCGTCTCGGAGTCATTTTCGTATTTTTTTCAAATTCTCAAAAATGATGGAAAACGGCATGCTATAGTATGCCGTTCGAGACCATGGGCTATAGCCCATGGTCTCGGAGCGATTTTCATCTTTTTTTCAAATCCTCAAAAATGTAGAAAAACGGCATGCTATAGTATGCCGTTCGATATGTGCTATAGCCCATGGTCAAAAATGATGAAAAACGAGGATTTGAAAAAAAGATGAAAATCACTCCGAGACCATGGGCTATAGCCCATCGTCTCGGAGTCATTTTCGTCTTTTTTTCAAATCCTCAAAAATGATGGAAAACGGCATGCTATTGTATGCCGTTCGAGACCATGGGCTATAGCCCATCATCTCGGAGGGATTTTCGTCTTTTTTTCAAATCCTAGTTTTCGTCTTTTTTTCAAATCCTGAAAAATGATGAAAAACGGCATGCTATAGTATGCCGTTCGATATGTGCTATAGCCCATGGTCAAAAATGATGAAAAACGAGGATTTGAAAAAAAGATGGAAATCACTCCGAGACCATGGGCTATAGCCCATCGTCTCGGAGTCATTTTCGTATTTTTTTCAAATTCTCAAAAATGATGGAAAACGGCATGCTATAGTATGCCGTTCGAGACCATGGGCTATAGCCCATCGTCTCGGAGTCATTTTCGTCTTTTTTTCAAATCCTCAAAAATGATGGAAAACGGCATGCTATAGTATGCCGTTCGAGACCATGGGCTATAGCCCATTGTCTCGGAGTCATTTTCGTCTTTTTTTAAAATCCTCAAAAATGATGGAAAACGGCATGCTATAGTATGCCTTCCGATATGGGCTATAGCCCATGGTCAAAAATGATGAAAAACGAGGATTTGAAAAAAAGACAAAAATCACTCCGAGACCATGGGCTATAGCCCATCGTCTCGGAGTCATTTTCGTCTTTTTTTAAAATCCTCAAAAATGATGGAAAACGGCATGCTATAGTATGCCTTCCGATATGGGCTATAGCCCATGGTCAAAAATGATGAAAAACGAGGATTTGAAAAAAAGACGAAAATCACTCCGAGACCATGGGCTATAGCCCATCGTCTCGGAGTCATTTTCGTCTTTTTTTCAAATTCTAAAAATGATGGAAAACGGCATGCTATAGTATGCCGTTCGAGACCATGGGCTATAGCCCATGGTCTCGGAGCGATTTTCATCTTTTTTTCAAATCCTCAAAAATGTAGAAAAACGGCATGCTATAGTATGCCGTTCGATATGTGCTATAGCCCATGGTCAAAAATGATGAAAAACGAGGATTTGAAAAAAAGATGAAAATCACTCCGAGACCATGGGCTATAGCCCATCGTCTCGGAGTCATTTTCGTCTTTTTTTCAAATCCTCAAAAATGATGGAAAACGGCATGCTATAGTATGCCGTTCGAGACCATGGGCTATAGCCCATCATCTCGGAGGGATTTTCGTCTTTTTTTCAAATCCTAGTTTTCGTCTTTTTTTCAAATCCTGAAAAATGATGAAAAACGGCATGCTATAGTATGCCGTTCGATATGTGCTATAGCCCATGGTCAAAAATGATGAAAAACGAGGATTTGAAAAAAAGATGGAAATCACTCCGAGACCATGGGCTATAGCCCATCGTCTCGGAGTCATTTTCGTATTTTTTTCAAATTCTCAAAAATGATGGAAAACGGCATGCTATAGTATGCCGTTCGAGACCATGGGCTATAGCCCATCGTCTCGGAGTCATTTTCGTCTTTTTTTCAAATCCTCAAAAATGATGGAAAACGGCATGCTATAGTATGCCGTTCGAGACCATGGGCTATAGCCCATTGTCTCGGAGTCATTTTCGTCTTTTTTTAAAATCCTCAAAAATGATGGAAAACGGCATGCTATAGTATGCCTTCCGATATGGGCTATAGCCCATGGTCAAAAATGATGAAAAACGAGAATTTGAAAAAAAGACGAAAATCACTCCGAGACCATGGGCTATAGCCCATCGTCTCGGAGTCATTTTCGTCTTTTTTTCAAATCCTCAAAAATGATGGAAAGCGGCATGCTATAGTATGCCGTTCGATATGTGCTATAGCCCATGGTCAAAAATGATGAAAAACGAGGATTTGAAAAAAAGATGAAAATCACTCCGAGACCATGGGCTATAGCCCATCGTCTCGGAGTCATTTTCGTCTTTTTTTCAAATCCTCAAAAATGATGGAAAACGGCATGCTATAGTATGCCGTTCGAGACCATGGGCTATAGCCCATTGTCTCGGAGTCATTTTCGTCTTTTTTTAAAATCCTCAAAAATGATGGAAAACGGCATGCTATAGTATGCCTTCCGATATGGGCTATAGCCCATGGTCAAAAATGATGAAAAACGAGGATTTGAAAAAAAGACGAAAATCACTCCGAGACCATGGGCTATAGCCCATCGTCTCGGAGTCATTTTCGTCTTTTTTTAAAATCCTCAAAAATGATGGAAAACGGCATGCTATAGTATGCCTTCCGATATGGGCTATAGCCCATGGTCAAAAATGATGAAAAACGAGGATTTGAAAAAAAGACGAAAATCACTCCGAGACCATGGGCTATAGCCCATCGTCTCGGAGTCATTTTCGTCTTTTTTTCAAATCCTCAAAAATGATGGAAAGCGGCATGCTATAGTATGCCGTTCGATATGTGCTATAGCCCATGGTCAAAAATGATGAAAAACGAGGATTTGAAAAAAAGATGAAAATCACTCCGAGACCATGGGCTATAGCCCATCGTCTCGGAGTCATTTTCGTCTTTTTTTCAAATCCTCAAAAATTATGGAAAACGGCATGCTATAGTATGCCGTTCGAGACCATGGGCTATAGCCCATCATCTCGGAGGGATTTTCGTCTTTTTTTCAAATCCTAGTTTTCGTCTTTTTTTCAAATCCTGAAAAATGATGAAAAACGGCATGCTATAGTATGCCGTTCGATATGTGCTATAGCCCATGGTCAAAAATGATGAAAAACGAGGATTTGAAAAAAAGATGGAAATCACTCCGAGACCATGGGCTATAGCCCATCGTCTCGGAGTCATTTTCGTATTTTTTTCAAATTCTCAAAAATGATGGAAAACGGCATGCTATAGTATGCCGTTCGAGACCATGGGCTATAGCCCATGGTCTCGGAGCGATTTTCATCTTTTTTTCAAATCCTCAAAAATGTAGAAAAACGGCATGCCGTTCGATATGTGCTATAGCCCATGGTCAAAAATGATGAAAAACGAGGATTTGAAAAAAAGATGAAAGTCACTCCGAGACCATGGGCTATAGCGCATCATCTCGGAGGGATTTTCGTCTTTTTTTCAAATCCTAGTTTTCGTCTTTTTTTCAAATCCTGAAAAATGATGAAAAACGGCATGCTATAGTATGCCGTTCGATATGTGCAATAGCCCATGGTCAAAAATGATGAAAAACGAGGATTTGAAAAAAAGATGGAAATCACTCCGAGACCATGGGCTATAGCCCATCGTCTCGGAGTCATTTTCGTATTTTTTTCAAATTCTCAAAAATGATGGAAAACGGCATGCTATAGTATGCCGTTCGAGACCATGGGCTATAGCCCATCGTCTCGGAGTCATTTTCGTCTTTTTTTCAAATCCTCAAAAATGATGGAAAACGGCATGCTATAGTATGCCGTTCGAGACCATGGGCTATAGCCCATTGTCTCGGAGTCATTTTCGTCTTTTTTTAAAATCCTCAAAAATGATGGAAAACGGCATGCTATAGTATGCCTTCCGATATGGGCTATAGCCCATGGTCAAAAATGATGAAAAACGAGGATTTGAAAAAAAGACGAAAATCACTCCGAGACCATGGGCTATAGCCCATCGTCTCGGAGTCATTTTCGTCTTTTTTTTAAATCCTCAAAAATTATGGAAAACGGCATGCTATAGTATGCCGTTCGAGACCATGGGCTATAGCCCATCGTCTCGGAGTCATTTTCGTCTTTTTTTCAAATCCTGAAAAATGATGAAAAACGGCATGCTATAGTATGCCCTCCGATATGGGCTATAGCCCACGGTCAAAAATGATGAAAAACGAGGATTTGAAAAAAAGACGAAAATCACTCCGAGACCATGGGCTATAGCCCATCTTCTCGGAGTCATTTTCGTCTTTTTTTCAAATCCTCAAAAATGATGGAAAACGGCATGCTAAAGTATGCTCTCCGATATGGGCTATAGCCCATGGTCAAAAATGATGAAAAACGAGGATTTGAAAAAAAGACGAAAATCACTCCGAGACCATGGGCTATAGCCCATCGTCTTGGGGTCATTTTCGTCTTTTTTTAAAATCCTCAAAAATGATGAAAAACGGCATGCTATAGTATGCCCTCCGATATGGGCTATAGCCCATGGTCAAAAATGATGAAAAACGAGGATTTGAAAAAAAGACGAAAATCACTCCGAGACCATGGGCTATAGCCCATCGTCTCGGAGTCATTTTCGTATTTTTTTCAAATTCTCAAAAATGATGGAAAACGGCATGCTATAGTATGCCGTTCGAGACCATGGGCTATAGCCCATGGTCTCGGAGCGATTTTCATCTTTTTTTCAAATCCTCAAAAATGTAGAAAAACGGCATGCTATAGTATGCCGTTCGATATGTGCTATAGCCCATGGTCAAAAATGATGAAAAACGAGGATTTGAAAAAAAGATGAAAATCACTCCGAGACCATGGGCTATAGCCCATCGTCTCGGAGTCATTTTCGTCTTTTTTTCAAATCCTCAAAAATGATGGAAAACGGCATGCTATAGTATGCCGTTCGAGACCATGGGCTATAGCCCATCATCTCGGAGGGATTTTCGTCTTTTTTTCAAATCCTAGTTTTCGTCTTTTTTTCAAATCCTGAAAAATGATGAAAAACGGCATGCTATAGTATGCCGTTCGATATGTGCTATAGCCCATGGTCAAAAATGATGAAAAACGAGGATTTGAAAAAAAGATGGAAATCACTCCGAGACCATGGGCTATAGCCCATCGTCTCGGAGTCATTTTCGTATTTTTTTCAAATTCTCAAAAATGATGGAAAACGGCATGCTATAGTATGCCGTTCGAGACCATGGGCTATAGCCCATCGTCTCGGAGTCATTTTCGTCTTTTTTTCAAATCCTCAAAAATGATGGAAAGCGGCATGCTATAGTATGCCGTTCGATATGTGCTATAGCCCATGGTCAAAAATGATGAAAAACGAGGATTTGAAAAAAAGATGAAAATCACTCCGAGACCATGGGCTATAGCCCATCGTCTCGGAGTCATTTTCGTCTTTTTTTCAAATCCTCAAAAATTATGGAAAACGGCATGCTATAGTATGCCGTTCGAGACCATGGGCTATAGCCCATCATCTCGGAGGGATTTTCGTCTTTTTTTCAAATCCTAGTTTTCGTCTTTTTTTCAAATCCTGAAAAATGATGAAAAACGGCATGCTATAGTATGCCGTTCGATATGTGCTATAGCCCATGGTCAAAAATGATGAAAAACGAGGATTTGAAAAAAAGATGGAAATCACTCCGAGACCATGGGCTATAGCCCATCGTCTCGGAGTCATTTTCGTATTTTTTTCAAATTCTCAAAAATGATGGAAAACGGCATGCTATAGTATGCCGTTCGAGACCATGGGCTATAGCCCATCGTCTCGGAGTCATTTTCGTCTTTTTTTCAAATCCTCAAAAATGATGGAAAACGGCATGCTATAGTATGCCGTTCGAGACCATGGGCTATAGCCCATTGTCTCGGAGTAATTTTCGTCTTTTTTTTAAATCCTCAAAAATGATGGAAAACGGCATGCTATAGTATGCCTTCCGATATGGGCTATAGCCCATGGTCAAAAATGATGAAAAACGAGGATTTGAAAAAAAGACGAAAATCACTCCGAGACCATGGGCTATAGCCCATCGTCTCGGAGTCATTTTCGTCTTTTTTTAAAATCCTCAAAAATTATGGAAAACGGCATGCTATAGTATGCCGTTCGAGACCATGGGCTATAGCCCATCGTCTCGGAGTCATTTTCGTCTTTTTTTCAAATCCTGAAAAATGATGAAAAACGGCATGCTATAGTATGCCCTCCGATATGGGCTATAGCCCACGGTCAAAAATGATGAAAAACGAGGATTTGAAAAAAAGACGAAAATCACTCCGAGACCATGGGCTATAGCCCATCTTCTCGAAGTCATTTTCGTCTTTTTTTCAAATCCTCAAAAATGATGGAAAACGGCATGCTATAGTATGCCGTTCGAGACCATGGGCTATAGCCCATCGTCTCGGAGTCATTTTCGTCTTTTTTTCAAATCCTCAAAAATGATGGAAAACGGCATGCTATAGTATGCCGTTCGAGACCATGGGCTATAGCCCATTGTCTCGGAGTCATTTTCGTCTTTTTTTAAAATCCTCAAAAATGATGGAAAACGGCATGCTATAGTATGCCTTCCGATATGGGCTATAGCCCATGGTCAAAAATGATGAAAAACGAGAATTTGAAAAAAAGACGAAAATCACTCCGAGACCATGGGCTATAGCCCATCGTCTCGGAGTCATTTTCGTCTTTTTTTCAAATCCTCAAAAATGATGGAAAGCGGCATGCTATAGTATGCCGTTCGATATGTGCTATAGCCCATGGTCAAAAATGATGAAAAACGAGGATTTGAAAAAAAGATGAAAATCACTCCGAGACCATGGGCTATAGCCCATCGTCTCGGAGTCATTTTCGTCTTTTTTTCAAATCCTCAAAAATGATGGAAAACGGCATGCTATAGTATGCCGTTCGAGACCATGGGCTATAGCCCATTGTCTCGGAGTCATTTTCGTCTTTTTTTAAAATCCTCAAAAATGATGGAAAACGGCATGCTATAGTATGCCTTCCGATATGGGCTATAGCCCATGGTCAAAAATGATGAAAAACGAGGATTTGAAAAAAAGACGAAAATCACTCCGAGACCATGGGCTATAGCCCATCGTCTCGGAGTCATTTTCGTCTTTTTTTAAAATCCTCAAAAATGATGGAAAACGGCATGCTATAGTATGCCTTCCGATATGGGCTATAGCCCATGGTCAAAAATGATGAAAAACGAGGATTTGAAAAAAAGACGAAAATCACTCCGAGACCATGGGCTATAGCCCATCGTCTCGGAGTCATTTTCGTCTTTTTTTCAAATCCTCAAAAATGATGGAAAGCGGCATGCTATAGTATGCCGTTCGATATGTGCTATAGCCCATGGTCAAAAATGATGAAAAACGAGGATTAGAAAAAAAGATGAAAATCACTCCGAGACCATGGGCTATAGCCCATCGTCTCGGAGTCATTTTCGTCTTTTTTTCAAATCCTCAAAAATTATGGAAAACGGCATGCTATAGTATGCCGTTCGAGACCATGGGCTATAGCCCATCATCTCGGAGGGATTTTCGTCTTTTTTTCAAATCCTAGTTTTCGTCTTTTTTTCAAATCCTGAAAAATGATGAAAAACGGCATGCTATAGTATGCCGTTCGATATGTGCTATAGCCCATGGTCAAAAATGATGAAAAACGAGGATTTGAAAAAAAGATGGAAATCACTCCGAGACCATGGGCTATAGCCCATCGTCTCGGAGTCATTTTCGTATTTTTTTCAAATTCTCAAAAATGATGGAAAACGGCATGCTATAGTATGCCGTTCGAGACCATGGGCTATAGCCCATCGTCTCGGAGTCATTTTCGTCTTTTTTTCAAATCCTCAAAAATGATGGAAAACGGCATGCTATAGTATGCCGTTCGAGACCATGGGCTATAGCCCATTGTCTCGGAGTCATTTTCGTCTTTTTTTTTAAATCCTCAAAAATGATGGAAAACGGCATGCTATAGTATGCCTTCCGATATGGGCTATAGCCCATGGTCAAAAATGATGAAAAACGAGGATTTGAAAAAAAGACGAAAATCACTCCGAGACCATGGGCTATAGCCCATCGTCTCGGAGTCATTTTCGTCTTTTTTTAAAATCCTCAAAAATTATGGAAAACGGCATGCTATAGTATGCCGTTCGAGACCATGGGCTATAGCCCATCGTCTCGGAGTCATTTTCGTCTTTTTTTCAAATCCTGAAAAATGATGAAAAACGGCATGCTATAGTATGCCCTCCGATATGGGCTATAGCCCACGGTCAAAAATGATGAAAAACGAGGATTTGAAAAAAAGACGAAAATCACTCCGAGACCATGGGCTATAGCCCATCTTCTCGAAGTCATTTTCGTCTTTTTTTCAAATCCTCAAAAATGATGGAAAACGGCATGCTATAGTATGCCGTTCGAGACCATGGGCTATAGCCCATCGTCTCGGAGTCATTTTCGTCTTTTTTTCAAATCCTCAAAAATGATGGAAAACGGCATGCTATAGTATGCCGTTCGAGACCATGGGCTATAGCCCATTGTCTCGGAGTCATTTTCGTCTTTTTTTAAAATCCTCAAAAATGATGGAAAACGGCATGCTATAGTATGCCTTCCGATATGGGCTATAGCCCATGGTCAAAAATGATGAAAAACGAGGATTTGAAAAAAAGACGAAAATCACTCCGAGACCATGGGCTATAGCCCATCGTCTCGGAGTCATTTTCGTCTTTTTTTCAAATCCTCAAAAATGATGGAAAGCGGCATGCTATAGTATGCCGTTCGATATGTGCTATAGCCCATGGTCAAAAATGATGAAAAACGAGGATTTGAAAAAAAGATGAAAATCACTCCGAGACCATGGGCTATAGCCCATCGTCTCGGAGTCATTTTCGTATTTTTTTCAAATTCTCAAAAATGATGGAAAACGGCATGCTATAGTATGCCGTTCGAGACCATGGGCTATAGCCCATGGTCTCGGAGCGATTTTCATCTTTTTTTCAAATCCTCAAAAATGTAGAAAAACGGCATGCTATAGTATGCCGTTCGATATGTGCTATAGCCCATGGTCAAAAATGATGAAAAACGAGGATTTGAAAAAAAGATGAAAATCACTCCGAGACCATGGGCTATAGCCCATCGTCTCGGAGTCATTTTCGTCTTTTTTTCAAATCCTCAAAAATGATGGAAAACGGCATGCTATAGTATGCCGTTCGAGACCATGGGCTATAGCCCATCATCTCGGAGGGATTTTCGTCTTTTTTTCAAATCCTAGTTTTCGTCTTTTTTTCAAATCCTGAAAAATGATGAAAAACGGCATGCTATAGTATGCCGTTCGATATGTGCTATAGCCCATGGTCAAAAATGATGAAAAACGAGGATTTGAAAAAAAGATGGAAATCACTCCGAGACCATGGGCTATAGCCCATCGTCTCGGAGTCATTTTCGTCTTTTTTTTAAATCCTCAAAAATGATGGAAAACGGCATGCTATAGTATGCCGTTCGAGACCATGGGCTATAGCCCATTGTCTCGGAGTCATTTTCGTCTTTTTTTAAAATCCTCAAAAATGATGGAAAACGGCATGCTATAGTATGCCTTCCGATATGGGCTATAGCCCATGGTCAAAAATGATGAAAAACGAGGATTTGAAAAAAAGACGAAAATCACTCCGAGACCATGGGCTATAGCCCATCGTCTCGGAGTCATTTTCGTCTTTTTTTCAAATCCTCAAAAATGATGGAAAACGGCATGCTATAGTATGCCGTTCGAGACCATGGGCTATAGCCCATCATCTCGGAGGGATTTTCGTCTTTTTTTCAAATCCTAGTTTTCGTCTTTTTTTCAAATCCTGAAAAATGATGAAAAACGGCATGCTATAGTATGCCGTTCGATATGTGCTATAGCCCATGGTCAAAAATGATGAAAAACGAGGATTTGAAAAAAAGATGGAAATCACTCCGAGACCATGGGCTATAGCCCATCGTCTCGGAGTCATTTTCGTCTTTTTTTCAAATCCTCAAAAATGATGGAAAACGGCATGCTATAGTATGCCGTTCGAGACCATAGGCTATAGCCCATTGTCTCGGAGTCATTTTCGTCTTTTTTTAAAATCCTCAAAAATGATGGAAAACGGCATGCTATAGTATGCCTTCCGATATGGGCTATAGCCCATGGTCAAAAATGATGAAAAACGAGGATTTGAAAAAAAGACGAAAATCACTCCGAGACCATGGGCTATAGCCCATCGTCTCGGAGTCATTTTCGTCTTTTTTTAAAATCCTCAAAAATTATGGAAAACGGCATGCTATAGTATGCCGTTCGATACCATGGGCTATAGCCCATCGTCTCGGAGTCATTTTCGTATTTTTTTCAAATTCTCAAAAATGATGGAAAACGGCATGCTATAGTATGCCGTTCGAGACCATGGGCTATAGCCCATCGTCTCGGAGTCATTTTCGTCTTTTTTTCAAATCCTCAAAAATGATGGAAAACGGCATGCTATAGTATGCCGTTCGAGACCATGGGCTATAGCCCATTGTCTCGGAGTCATTTTCGTCTTTTTTTAAAATCCTCAAAAATGATGGAAAACGGCATGCTATAGTATGCCTTCCGATATGGGCTATAGCCCATGGTCAAAAATGATGAAAAACGAGGATTTGAAAAAAAGACGAAAATCACTCCGAGACCATGGGCTATAGCCCATCGTCTCGGAGTCATTTTCGTCTTTTTTTAAAATCCTCAAAAATTATGGAAAACGGCATGCTATAGTATGCCGTTCGAGACCATGGGCTATAGCCCATCGTCTCGGAGTCATTTTCGTCTTTTTTTCAAATCCTGAAAAATGATGAAAAACGGCATGCTATAGTATGCCCTCCGATATGGGCTATAGCCCACGGTCAAAAATGATGAAAAACGAGGATTTGAAAAAAAGACGAAAATCACTCCGAGACCATGGGCTATAGCCCATCTTCTCGGAGTCATTTTCGTCTTTTTTTCAAATCCTCAAAAATGATGGAAAACGGCATGCTAAAGTATGCCCTCCGATATGGGCTATAGCCCATGGTCAAAAATGATGAAAAACGAGGATTTGAAAAAAAGACGAAAATCACTCCGAGACCATGGGCTATAGCCCATCGTCTTGGGGTCATTTTCGTCTTTTTTTAAAATCCTCAAAAATGATGAAAAACGGCATGCTATAGTATGCCCTCCGATATGGGCTATAGCCCATGGTCAAAAATGATGAAAAACGAGGATTTGAAAAAAAGACGAAAATCACTCCGAGACCATGGGCTATAGCCCATCGTCTCGGAGTCATTTTCGTATTTTTTTAAAATCCTCAAAAATTATGGAAAACGGCATGCTATAGTATGCCGTTCGAGACCATGGGCTATAGCCCATCGTCTCGGAGTCATTTTCGTCTTTTTTTCAAATCCTGAAAAATGATGAAAAACGGCATGCTATAGTATGCCCTCCGATATGGGCTATAGCCCACGGTCAAAAATGATGAAAAACGAGGATTTGAAAAAAAGACGAAAATCACTCCGAGACCATGGGCTATAGCCCATCTTCTCGGAGTCATTTTCGTCTTTTTTTCAAATCCTCAAAAATGATGGAAAACGGCATGCTAAAGTATGCCCTCCGATATGGGCTATAGCCCATGGTCAAAAATGATGAAAAACGAGGATTTGAAAAAAAGACGAAAATCACTCCGAGACCATGGGCTATAGCCCATCGTCTTGGGGTCATTTTCGTCTTTTTTTAAAATCCTCAAAAATGATGAAAAACGGCATGCTATAGTATGCCCTCCGATATGGGCTATAGCCCATGGTCAAAAATGATGAAAAACGAGGATTTGAAAAAAAGACGAAAATCACTCCGAGACCATGGGCTATAGCCCATCGTCTCGGAGTCATTTTCGTATTTTTTTCAAATTCTCAAAAATGATGGAAAACGGCATGCTATAGTATGCCGTTCGAGACCATGGGCTATAGCCCATGGTCTCGGAGCGATTTTCATCTTTTTTTCAAATCCTCAAAAATGTAGAAAAACGGCATGCTATAGTATGCCGTTCGATATGTGCTATAGCCCATGGTCAAAAATGATGAAAAACGAGGATTTGAAAAAAAGATGGAAATCACTCCGAGACCATGGGCTATAGCCCATCGTCTCAGAGTCATTTTCGTATTTTTTTCAAATTCTCAAAAATGATGGAAAACGGCATGCTATAGTATGCCGTTCGAGACCATGGGCAATAGCCCATCGTCTCGGAGTCATTTTCGTCTTTTTTTCAAATCCTCAAAAATGATGGAAAACGGCATGCTATAGTATGCCGTTCGAGACCATGGGCTATAGCCCATTGTCTCGGAGTCATTTTCGTCTTTTTTTAAAATCCTCAAAAATGATGGAAAACGGCATGCTATAGTATGCCTTCCGATATGGGCTATAGCCCATGGTCAAAAATGATGAAAAACGAGGATTTGAAAAAAAGACGAAAATCACTCCGAGACCATGGGCTATAGCCCATCGTCTCGGAGTCATTTTGGTCTTTTTTTAAAATCCTCAAAAATGATGGAAAACGGCATGCTATAGTATGCCTTCCGATATGGGCTATAGCCCATGGTCAAAAATGATGAAAAACGAGGATTTGAAAAAAAGACGAAAATCACTCCGAGACCATGGGCTATAGCCCATCGTCTCGGAGTCATTTTCGTATTTTTTTCAAATTCTCAAAAATGATGGAAAACGGCATGCTATAGTATGCCGTTCGAGACCATGGGCTATAGCCCATGGTCTCGGAGCGATTTTCATCTTTTTTTCAAATCCTCAAAAATGTAGAAAAACGGCATGCTATAGTATGCCGTTCGATATGTGCTATAGCCCATGGTCAAAAATGATGAAAAACGAGGATTTGAAAAAAAGATGAAAATCACTCCGAGACCATGGGCTATAGCCCATCGTCTCGGAGTCATTTTCGTCTTTTTTTCAAATCCTCAAAAATGATGGAAAACGGCATGCTATAGTATGCCGTTCGAGACCATGGGCTATAGCCCATCATCTCGGAGGGATTTTCGTCTTTTTTTCAAATCCTAGTTTTCGTCTTTTTTTCAAATCCTGAAAAATGATGAAAAACGGCATGCTATAGTATGCCGTTCGATATGTGCTATAGCCCATGGTCAAAAATGATGAAAAACGAGGATTTGAAAAAAAGATGGAAATCACTCCGAGACCATGGGCTATAGCCCATCGTCTCGGAGTCATTTTCGTCTTTTTTTCAAATCCTCAAAAATGATGGAAAACGGCATGCTATAGTATGCCGTTCGAGACCATGGGCTATAGCCCATTGTCTCGGAGTCATTTTCGTCTTTTTTTAAAATCCTCAAAAATGATGGAAAACGGCATGCTATAGTATGCCTTCCGATATGGGCTATAGCCCATGGTCAAAAATGATGAAAAACGAGGATTTGAAAAAAAGACGAAAATCACTCCGAGACCATGGGCTATAGCCCATCGTCTCGGAGTCATTTTCGTCTTTTTTTAAAATCCTCAAAGATTATGGAAAACGGCATGCTATAGTATGCCGTTCGATACCATGGGCTATAGCCCATCGTCTCGGAGTCATTTTCGTCTTTTTTTCAAATCCTCAAAAATGATGGAAAACGGCATGCTATAGTATGCCGTTCGAGACCATGGGCTATAGCCCATTGTCTCGGAGTCATTTTCGTCTTTTTTTAAAATCCTCAAAAATGATGGAAAACGGCATGCTATAGTATGCCTTCCGATATGGGCTATAGCCCATGGTCAAAAATTATGAAAAACGAGGATTTGAAAAAAAGACGAAAATCACTCCGAGACCATGGGCTATAGCCCATCGTCTCGGAGTCATTTTCGTCTTTTTTTCAAATCCTCAAAAATGATGGAAAACGGCATGCTATAGTATGCCGTTCGAGACCATGGGCTATAGCCCATCATCTCGGAGGGATTTTCGTCTTTTTTTCAAATCCTAGTTTTCGTCTTTTTTTCAAATCCTGAAAAATGATGAAAAACGGCATGCTATAGTATGCCGTTCGATATGTGCTATAGCCCATGGTCAAAAATGATGAAAAACGAGGATTTGAAAAAAAGATGGAAATCACTCCGAGACCATGGGCTATAGCCCATCGTCTCGGAGTCATTTTCGTCTTTTTTTCAAATCCTCAAAAATGATGGAAAACGGCATGCTATAGTATGCCGTTCGAGACCATGGGCTATAGCCCATTGTCTCGGAGTCATTTTCGTATTTTTTTAAAATCCTCAAAAATGATGGAAAACGGCATGCCATAGTATGCCTTCCGATATGGGCTATAGCCCATGGTCAAAAATGATGAAAAACGAGGATTTGAAAAAAAGACGAAAATCACTCCGAGACCATGGGCCCATCGTCTCGGAGTCATTTTCGTCTTTTTTTAAAATCCTCAAAAATTATGGAAAACGGCATGCTATAGTATGCCGTTCGATACCATGGGCTATAGCCCATCGTCTCGGAGTCATTTTCGTATTTTTTTCAAATTCTCAAAAATGATGGAAAACGGCATGCTATAGTATGCCGTTCGAGACCATGGGCTATAGCCCATCGTCTCGGAGTCATTTTCGTCTTTTTTTCAAATCCTCAAAAATGATGGAAAACGGCATGCTATAGTATGCCGTTCGAGACCATGGGCTATAGCCCATTGTCTCGGAGTCATTTTCGTCTTTTTTTAAAATCCTCAAAAATGATGGAAAACGGCATGCTATAGTATGCCTTCCGATATGGGCTATAGCCCATGGTCAAAAATGATGAAAAACGAGGATTTGAAAAAAAGACGAAAATCACTCCGAGACCATGGGCTATAGCCCATCGTCTCGGAGTCATTTTCGTCTTTTTTTAAAATCCTCAAAAATTATGGAAAACGGCATGCTATAGTATGCCGTTCGAGACCATGGGCTATAGCCCATCGTCTCGGAGTCATTTTCGTCTTTTTTTCAAATCCTGAAAAATGATGAAAAACGGCATGCTATAGTATGCCCTCCGATATGGGCTATAGCCCACGGTCAAAAATGATGAAAAACGAGGATTTGAAAAAAAGACGAAAATCACTCCGAGACCATGGGCTATAGCCCATCTTCTCGGAGTCATTTTCGTCTTTTTTTCAAATCCTCAAAAATGATGGAAAACGGCATGCTAAAGTATGCCCTCCGATATGGGCTATAGCCCATGGTCAAAAATGATGAAAAACGAGGATTTGAAAAAAAGACGAAAATCACTCCGAGACCATGGGCTATAGCCCATCGTCTTGGGGTCATTTTCGTCTTTTTTTTTAAATCCTCAAAAATGATGAAAAACGGCATGCTATAGTATGCCCTCCGATATGGGCTATAGCCCATGGTCAAAAATGATGAAAAACGAGGATTTGAAAAAAAGACGAAAATCACTCCGAGACCATGGGCTATAGCCCATCGTCTCGGAGTCATTTTCGTATTTTTTTCAAATTCTCAAAAATGATGGAAAACGGCATGCTATAGTATGCCGTTCGAGACCATGGGCTATAGCCCATGGTCTCGGAGCGATTTTCATCTTTTTTTCAAATCCTCAAAAATGTAGAAAAACGGCATGCTATAGTATGCCGTTCGATATGTGCTATAGCCCATGGTCAAAAATGATGAAAAACGAGGATTTGAAAAAAAGATGGAAATCACTCCGAGACCATGGGCTATAGCCCATCGTCTCGGAGTCATTTTCGTATTTTTTTCAAATTCTCAAAAATGATGGAAAACGGCATGCTATAGTATGCCGTTCGAGACCATGGGCTATAGCCCATCGTCTCGGAGTCATTTTCGTCTTTTTTTCAAATCCTCAAAAATGATGGAAAACGGCATGCTATAGTATGCCGTTCGAGACCATGGGCTATAGCCCATTGTCTCTGAGTCATTTTCGTCTTTTTTTAAAATCCTCAAAAATGATGGAAAACGGCATGCTATAGTATGCCTTCCGATATGGGCTATAGCCCATGGTCAAAAATGATGAAAAACGAGGATTTGAAAAAAAGACGAAAATCACTCCGAGACCATGGGCTATAGCCCATCGTCTCGGAGTCATTTTCGTCTTTTTTTAAAATCCTCAAAAATGATGGAAAACGGCATGCTATAGTATGCCTTCCGATATGGGCTATAGCCCATGGTCAAAAATGATGAAAAACGAGGATTTGAAAAAAAGACGAAAATCACTCCGAGACCATGGGCTATAGCCCATCGTCTCGGAGTCATTTTCGTCTTTTTTTCAAATTCTCAAAAATGATGGAAAACGGCATGCTATAGTATGCCGTTCGAGACCATGGGCTATAGCCCATGGTCTCGGAGCGATTTTCATCTTTTTTTCAAATCCTCAAAAATGTAGAAAAACGGCATGCTATAGTATGCCGTTCGATATGTGCTATAGCCCATGGTCAAAAATGATGAAAAACGAGGATTTGAAAAAAAGATGAAAATCACTCCGAGACCATGGGCTATAGCCCATCGTCTCGGAGTCATTTTCGTCTTTTTTTCAAATCCTCAAAAATGATGGAAAACGGCATGCTATAGTATGCCGTTCGAGACCATGGGCTATAGCCCATCATCTCGGAGGGATTTTCGTCTTTTTTTCAAATCCTAGTTTTCGTCTTTTTTTCAAATCCTGAAAAATGATGAAAAACGGCATGCTATAGTATGCCGTTCGATATGTGCTATAGCCCATGGTCAAAAATGATGAAAAACGAGGATTTGAAAAAAAGATGGAAATCACTCCGAGACCATGGGCTATAGCCCATCGTCTCGGAGTCATTTTTGTCTTTTTTTCAAATCCTCAAAAATGATGGAAAACGGCATGCTATAGTATGCCGTTCGAGACCATGGGCTATAGCCCATTGTCTCGGAGTCATTTTCGTCTTTTTTTAAAATCCTCAAAAATGATGGAAAACGGCATGCTATAGTATGCCGTTCGAGACCATGGGCTATAGCCCATCATCTCGGAGGGATTTTCGTCTTTTTTTCAAATCCTAGTTTTCATCTTTTTTTCAAATCCTGAAAAATGATGAAAAACGGCATGCTATAGTATGCCCTCCGATATGGGCTATAGCCCATGGTCAAAAATGATGAAAAACGAGTATTTGAAAAAAAGACGAAAATCACTCCGAGACCATGGGCTATAGCCCATCGTCTCGGAGTCATTTTCGTCTTTTTTTCAAATCCTCAAAAATGATGGAAAACGGCATGCTATAGTATGCCGTTCGAGACCATGGGCTATAACCCATCGTCTCGGAGTCATTTTCGTCTTTTTTTCAAATCCAGAAAAATGCTGAAAAACGGCATGCTATAGTATGCCCTCCGATATGGGCTATAGCCCATGGTCAAAAATGATGAAAAACGAGGATTTGAAAAAAAGACGAAAATCACTCCGAGACCATGGGCTATAGCCCATCGTTTTGGAGTCATGGGCTATATAGCCCAACGTCTCGGAGTCATTTTCGTCTTTTTTTCAAATCCTCAAAAATGATGGAAAACGGCATGCTATAGTATGCCCTCCGATATGGGCTATAGCCCATGGTCAAAAATGATGAAAAACGAGGATTTGAAAAAAAGACGAAAATCACTCCGAGACCATGGGCTATAGCCCATCGTCTCGGAGTCATTTTCGTATTTTTTTCAAATTCTCAAAAATGATGGAAAACGGCATGCTATAGTATGCCGTTCGAGACCATGGGCTATAGCCCATGGTCTCGGAGCGATTTTCATCTTTTTTTCAAATCCTCAAAAATGTAGAAAAACGGCATGCTATAGTATGTCGTTCGATATGTGCTATAGCCCATGGTCAAAAATGATGAAAAACGAGGATTTGAAAAAAAGATGAAAATCACTCCGAGACCATGGGCTATAGCCCATCGTCTCGGAGTCATTTTCGTCTTTTTTTCAAATCCTCAAAAATGATGGAAAACGGCATGCTATAGTATGCCGTTCGAGACCATGGGCTATAGCCCATCATCTCGGAGGGATTTTCGTCTTTTTTTCAAATCCTAGTTTTCGTCTTTTTTTCAAATCCTGAAAAATGATGAAAAACGGCATGCTATAGTATGCCGTTCGATATGTGCTATAGCCCATGGTCAAAAATGATGAAAAACGAGGATTTGAAAAAAAGATGGAAATCACTCCGAGACCATGGGCTATAGCCCATCGTCTCGGAGTCATTTTCGTATTTTTTTCAAATTCTCAAAAATGATGGAAAACGGCATGCTATAGTATGCCGTTCGAGACCATGGGCTATAGCCCATCGTCTCGGAGTCATTTTCGTCTTTTTTTCAAATCCTCAAAAATGATGGAAAACGGCATGCTATAGTATGCCGTTCGAGACCATGGGCTATAGCCCATTGTCTCGGAGTCATTTTCGTCTTTTTTTTAAATCCTCAAAAATGATGGAAAACGGCATGCTATAGTATGCCTTCCGATATGGGCTATAGCCCATGGTCAAAAATGATGAAAAACGAGGATTTGAAAAAAAGACGAAAATCACTCCGAGACCATGGGCTATAGCCCATCGTCTCGGAGTCATTTTCGTCTTTTTTTCAAATCCTCAAAAATGATGGAAAGCGGCATGCTATAGTATGCCGTTCGATATGTGCTATAGCCCATGGTCAAAAATGATGAAAAACGAGGATTTGAAAAAAAGATGAAAATCACTCCGAGACCATGGGCTATAGCCCATCGTCTCGGAGTCATTTTCGTATTTTTTTCAAATTCTCAAAAATGATGGAAAACGGCATGCTATAGTATGCCGTTCGAGACCATGGGCTATATCCCATGGTCTCGGAGCGATTTTCATCTTTTTTTCAAATCCTCAAAAATGTAGAAAAACGGCATGCTATAGTATGCCGTTCGATATGTGCTATAGCCCATGGTCAAAAATGATGAAAAACGAGGATTTGAAAAAAAGATGAAAATCACTCCGAGACCATGGGCTATAGCCCATCGTCTCGGAGTCATTTTCGTCTTTTTTTCAAATCCTCAAAAATGATGGAAAACGGCATGCTATAGTATGCCGTTCGAGACCATGGGCTGCCTATAGCCCATCATCTCGGAGGGATTTTCGTCTTTTTTTCAAATCCTAGTTTTCGTCTTTTTTTCAAATCCTGAAAAATGATGAAAAACGGCATGCTATAGTATGCCGTTCGATATGTGCTATAGCCCATGGTCAAAAATGATGAAAAACGAGGATTTGAAAAAAAGATGGAAATCACTCCGAGACCATGGGCTATAGCCCATCGTCTCGGAGTCATTTTCGTCTTTTTTTCAAATCCTCAAAAATGATGGAAAACGGCATGCTATAGTATGCCGTTCGAGACCATGGGCTATAGCCCATTGTCTCGGAGTCATTTTCGTCTTTTTTTAAAATCCTCAAAAATGATGGAAAACGGCATGCTATAGTATGCCTTCCGATATGGGCTATAGCCCATGGTCAAAAATGATGAAAAACGAGGATTTGAAAAAAAGACGAAAATCACTCCGAGACCATGGGCTATAGCCCATCGTCTCGGAGTCATTTTCGTCTTTTTTTCAAATCCTAGTTTTCGTCTTTTTTTCAAATCCTGAAAAATGATGAAAAACGGCATGCTATAGTATGCCGTTCGATATGTGCTATAGCCCATGGTCAAAAATGATGAAAAACGAGGATTTGAAAAAAAGATGGAAATCACTCCGAGACCATGGGCTATAGCCCATCGTCTCGGAGTCATTTTCGTCTTTTTTTCAAATCCTCAAAAATGATGGAAAACGGCATGCTATAGTATGCCGTTCGAGACCATGGGCTATAGCCCATTGTCTCGGAGTCATTTTCGTCTTTTTTTAAAATCCTCAAAAATGATGGAAAACGGCATGCTATAGTATGCCTTCCGATATGGGCTATAGCCCATGGTCAAAAATTATGAAAAACGAGGATTTGAAAAAAAGACGAAAATCACTCCGAGACCATGGGCTATAGCCCATCGTCTCGGAGTCATTTTCGTCTTTTTTTCAAATCCTCAAAAATGATGGAAAACGGCATGCTATAGTATGCCGTTCGAGACCATGGGCTATAGCCCATCATCTCGGAGGGATTTTCGTCTTTTTTTCAAATCCTAGTTTTCGTCTTTTTTTCAAATCCTGAAAAATGATGAAAAACGGCATGCTATAGTATGCCGTTCGATATGTGCTATAGCCCATGGTCAAAAATGATGAAAAACGAGGATTTGAAAAAAAGATGGAAATCACTCCGAGACCATGGGCTATAGCCCATCGTCTCGGAGTCATTTTCGTCTTTTTTTCAAATCCTCAAAAATGATGGAAAACGGCATGCTATAGTATGCCGTTCGATACCATGGGCTATAGCCCATCGTCTCGGAGTCATTTTCGTATTTTTTTCAAATTCTCAAAAATGATGGAAAACGGCATGCTATAGTATGCCGTTCGAGACCATGGGCTATAGCCCATCGTCTCGGAGTCATTTTCGTCTTTTTTTCAAATCCTCAAAAATGATGGAAAACGGCATGCTATAGTATGCCGTTCGAGACCATGGGCTATAGCCCATTGTCTCGGAGTCATTTTCGTCTTTTTTTAAAATCCTCAAAAATGATGGAAAACGGCATGCTATAGTATGCCTTCCGATATGGGCTATAGCCCATGGTCAAAAATGATGAAAAACGAGGATTTGAAAAAAAGACGAAAATCACTCCGAGACCATGGGCTATAGCCCATCGTCTCGGAGTCATTTTCGTCTTTTTTTAAAATCCTCAAAAATTATGGAAAACGGCATGCTATAGTATGCCGTTCGAGACCATGGGCTATAGCCCATCGTCTCGGAGTCATTTTCGTCTTTTTTTCAAATCCTGAAAAATGATGAAAAACGGCATGCTATAGTATGCCCTCCGATATGGGCTATAGCCCACGGTCAAAAATGATGAAAAACGAGGATTTGAAAAAAAGACGAAAATCACTCCGAGACCATGGGCTATAGCCCATCTTCTAGGAGTCATTTTCGTCTTTTTTTCAAATCCTCAAAAATGATGGAAAACGGCATGCTAAAGTATGCCCTCCGATATGGGCTATAGCCCATGGTCAAAAATGATGAAAAACGAGGATTTGAAAAAAAGACGAAAATCACTCCGAGACCATGGGCTATAGCCCATCGTCTTGGGGTCATTTTCGTCTTTTTTTAAAATCCTCAAAAATGATGAAAAACGGCATGCTATAGTATGCCCTCCGATATGGGCTATAGCCCATGGTCAAAAATGATGAAAAACGAGGATTTGAAAAAAAGACGAAAATCACTCCGAGACCATGGGCTATAGCCCATCGTCTCGGAGTCATTTTCGTATTTTTTTCAAATTCTCAAAAATGATGGAAAACGGCATGCTATAGTATGCCGTTCGAGACCATGGGCTATAGCCCATCGTCTCGGAGTCATTTTCGTCTTTTTTTAAAATCCTCAAAAATGATGGAAAACGGCATGCTATAGTATGCCTTCCGATATGGGCTATAGCCCATGGTCAAAAATGATGAAAAACGAGGATTTGAAAAAAAGACGAAAATCACTCCGAGACCATGGGCTATAGCCCATCGTCTCGGAGTCATTTTCGTCTTTTTTTTAAAATCCTCAAAAATTATGGAAAACGGCATGCTATAGTATGCCTTCCGATATGGGCTATAGCCCATGGTCAAAAATGATGAAAAACGAGGATTTGAAAAAAAGACGAAAATCACTCCGAGACCATGGGCTATAGCCCATCATCTCGGAGTCATTTTCGTCTTTTTTTCAAATTCTCAAAAATGATGGAAAACGGCATGCTATAGTATGCCGTTCGAGACCATGGGCTATAGCCCATCATCTCGGAGGGATTTTCGTCTTTTTTTCAAATCCTAGTTTTCGTCTTTTTTTCAAATCCTGAAAAATGATGAAAAACGGCATGCTATAGTATGCCGTTCGATATGTGCTATAGCCCATGGTCAAAAATGATGAAAAACGAGGATTTGAAAAAAAGATGGAAATCACTCCGAGACCATGGGCTATAGCCCATCGTCTCGGAGTCATTTTCGTCTTTTTTTCAAATCCTCAAAAATGATGGAAAACGGCATGCTATAGTATGCCGTTCGAGACCATGGGCTATAGCCCATTGTCTCGGAGTCATTTTCGTCTTTTTTTAAAATCCTCAAAAATGATGGAAAACGGCATGCTATAGTATGCCGTTCGAGACCATGGGCTATAGCCCATCGTCTCGGAGGGATTTTCGTCTTTTTTTCAAATCCTAGTTTTCATCTTTTTTTCAAATCCTGAAAAATGATGAAAAACGGCATGCTATAGTATGCCCTCCGATATGGGCTATAGCCCATGGTCAAAAATGATGAAAAACGAGGATTTGAAAAAAAGACGAAAATCACTCCGAGACCATGGGCTATAGCCCATCGTCTCGGAGTCATTTTCGTCTTTTTTTCAAATCCTCAAAAATGATGGAAAACGGCATGCTATAGTATGCCGTTCGAGACCATGGGCTATAACCCATCGTCTCGGAGTCATTTTCGTCTTTTTTTCAAATTCTCAAAAATGATGGAAAACGGCATGCTATAGTATGCCGTTCGAGACCATGGGCTATAGCCCATGGTCTCGGAGCGATTTTCATCTTTTTTTCAAATCCTCAAAAATGTAGAAAAACGGCATGCTATAGTATGCCGTTCGATATGTGCTATAGCCCATGGTCAAAAATGATGAAAAACGAGGATTTGAAAAAAAGATGAAAATCACTCCGAGACCATGGGCTATAGCCCATCGTCTCGGAGTCATTTTCGTCTTTTTTTCAAATCCTCAAAAATGATGGAAAACGGCATGCTATAGTATGCCGTTCGAGACCATGGGCTATAGCCCATAATCTCGGAGGGATTTTCGTCTTTTTTTCAAATCCTAGTTTTCGTCTTTTTTTCAAATCCTGAAAAATGATGAAAAACGGCATGCTATAGTATGGCGTTCGATATGTGCTATAGCCCATGGTCAAAAATGATGAAAAACGAGGATTTGAAAAAAAGATGGAAATCACTCCGAGACCATGGGCTATAGCCCATCGTCTCGGAGTCATTTTCGTATTTTTTTCAAATTCTCAAAAATGATGGAAAACGGCATGCTATAGTATGCCGTTCGAGACCATGGGCTATAGCCCATCGTCTCGGAGTCATTTTCGTCTTTTTTTCAAATCCTCAAAAATGATGGAAAACGGCATGCTATAGTATGCCGTTCGAGACCATGGGCTATAGCCCATTGTCTCGGAGTCATTTTCGTCTTTTTTTCAAATCCTCAAAAATGATGGAAAGCGGCATGCTATAGTATGCCGTTCGATATGTGCTATAGCCCATGGTCAAAAATGATGAAAAACGAGGATTTGAAAAAAAGATGAAAATCACTCCGAGACCATGGGCTATAGCCCATCGTCTCGGAGTCATTTTCGTATTTTTTTCAAATTCTCAAAAATGATGGAAAACGGCATGCTATAGTATGCCGTTCGAGACCATGGGCTATATCCCATGGTCTCGGAGCGATTTTCATCTTTTTTTCAAATCCTCAAAAATGTAGAAAAACGGCATGCTATAGTATGCCGTTCGATATGTGCTATAGCCCATGGTCAAAAATGATGAAAAACGAGGATTTGAAAAAAAGATGAAAATCACTCCGAGACCATGGGCTATAGCCCATCGTCTCGGAGTCATTTTCGTCTTTTTTTCAAATCCTCAAAAATGATGGAAAACGGCATGCTATAGTATGCCGTTCGAGACCATGGGCTGCCTATAGCCCATCATCTCGGAGGGATTTTCGTCTTTTTTTCAAATCCTAGTTTTCGTCTTTTTTTCAAATCCTGAAAAATGATGAAAAACGGCATGCTATAGTATGCCGTTCGATATGTGCTATAGCCCATGGTCAAAAATGATGAAAAACGAGGATTTGAAAAAAAGATGGAAATCACTCCGAGACCATGGGCTATAGCCCATCGTCTCGGAGTCATTTTCGTCTTTTTTTCAAATCCTCAAAAATGATGGAAAACGGCATGCTATAGTATGCCGTTCGAGACCATGGGCTATAGCCCATTGTCTCGGAGTCATTTTCGTCTTTTTTTAAAATCCTCAAAAATGATGGAAAACGGCATGCTATAGTATGCCTTCCGATATGGGCTATAGCCCATGGTCAAAAATGATGAAAAACGAGGATTTGAAAAAAAGACGAAAATCACTCCGAGACCATGGGCTATAGCCCATCGTCTCGGAGTCATTTTCGTCTTTTTTTCAAATCCTAGTTTTCGTCTTTTTTTTAAATCCTGAAAAATGATGAAAAACGGCATGCTATAGTATGCCGTTCGATATGTGCTATAGCCCATGGTCAAAAATGATGAAAAACGAGGATTTGAAAAAAAGATGGAAATCACTCCGAGACCATGGGCTATAGCCCATCGTCTCGGAGTCATTTTCGTCTTTTTTTCAAATCCTCAAAAATGATGGAAAACGGCATGCTATAGTATGCCGTTCGAGACCATGGGCTATAGCCCATTGTCTCGGAGTCATTTTCGTCTTTTTTTAAAATCCTCAAAAATGATGGAAAACGTCATGCTATAGTATGCCTTCCGATATGGGCTATAGCCCATGGTCAAAAATTATGAAAAACGAGGATTTGAAAAAAAGACGAAAATCACTCCGAGACCATGGGCTATAGCCCATCGTCTCGGAGTCATTTTCGTCTTTTTTTCAAATCCTCAAAAATGATGGAAAACGGCATGCTATAGTATGCCGTTCGAGACCATGGGCTATAGCCCATCATCTCGGAGGGATTTTCGTCTTTTTTTCAAATCCTAGTTTTCGTCTTTTTTTCAAATCCTGAAAAATGATGAAAAACGGCATGCTATAGTATGCCGTTCGATATGTGCTATAGCCCATGGTCAAAAATGATGAAAAACGAGGATTTGAAAAAAAGATGGAAATCACTCCGAGACCATGGGCTATAGCCCATCGTCTCGGAGTCATTTTCGTCTTTTTTTCAAATCCTAAAAAATGATGGAAAACGGCATGCTATAGTATGCCGTTCGATACCATGGGCTATAGCCCATCGTCTCGGAGTCATTTTCGTATTTTTTTCAAATTCTCAAAAATGATGGAAAACGGCATGCTATAGTATGCCGTTCGAGACCATGGGCTATAGCCCATCGTCTCGGAGTCATTTTCGTCTTTTTTTCAAATCCTCAAAAATGATGGAAAACGGCATGCTATAGTATGCCGTTCGAGACCATGGGCTATAGCCCATTGTCTCGGAGTCATTTTCGTCTTTTTTTAAAATCCTCAAAAATGATGGAAAACGGCATGCTATAGTATGCCTTCCGATATGGGCTATAGCCCATGGTCAAAAATGATGAAAAACGAGGATTTGAAAAAAAGACGAAAATCACTCCGAGACCATGGGCTATAGCCCATCGTCTCGGAGTCATTTTCGTCTTTTTTTTAAATCCTCAAAAATTATGGAAAACGGCATGCTATAGTATGCCGTTCGAGACCATGGGCTATAGCCCATCGTCTCGGAGTCATTTTCGTCTTTTTTTCAAATCCTGAAAAATGATGAAAAACGGCATGCTATAGTATGCCCTCCGATATGGGCTATAGCCCACGGTCAAAAATGATGAAAAACGAGGATTTGAAAAAAAGACGAAAATCACTCCGAGACCATGGGCTATAGCCCATCTTCTAGGAGTCATTTTCGTCTTTTTTTCAAATCCTCAAAAATGATGGAAAACGGCATGCTAAAGTATGCCCTCCGATATGGGCTATAGCCCATGGTCAAAAATGATGAAAAACGAGGATTTGAAAAAAAGACGAAAATCACTCCGAGACCATGGGCTATAGCCCATCGTCTTGGGGTCATTTTCGTCTTTTTTTAAAATCCTCAAAAATGATGAAAAACGGCATGCTATAGTATGCCCTCCGATATGGGCTATAGCCCATGGTCAAAAATGATGAAAAACGAGGATTTGAAAAAAAGACGAAAATCACTCCGAGACCATGGGCTATAGCCCATCGTCTCGGAGTCATTTTCGTATTTTTTTCAAATTCTCAAAAATGATGGAAAACGGCATGCTATAGTATGCCGTTCGAGACCATGGGCTATAGCCCATGGTCTCGGAGCGATTTTCATCTTTTTTTCAAATCCTCAAAAATGTAGAAAAACGGCATGCTATAGTATGCCGTTCGATATGTGCTATAGCCCATGGTCAAAAATGATGAAAAACGAGGATTTGAAAAAAAGATGGAAATCACTCCGAGACCATGGGCTATATAGCCCATCGTCTCGGAGTCATTTTCGTATTTTTTTCAAATTCTCAAAAATGATGGAAAACGGCATGCTATAGTATGCCGTTCGAGACCATGGGCTATAGCCCATCGTCTCGGAGTCATTTTCGTCTTTTTTTAAAATCCTCAAAAATGATGGAAAACGGCATGCTATAGTATGCCTTCCGATATGGGCTATAGCCCATGGTCAAAAATGATGAAAAACGAGGATTTGAAAAAAAGACGAAAATCACTCCGAGACCATGGGCTATAGCCCATCGTCTCGGAGTCATTTTCGTCTTTTTTTTAAAATCCTCAAAAATGATGGAAAACGGCATGCTATAGTATGCCTTCCGATATGGGCTATAGCCCATGGTCAAAAATGATGAAAAACGAGGATTTGAAAAAAAGACGAAAATCACTCCGAGACCATGGGCTATAGCCCATCATCTCGGAGTCATTTTCGTCTTTTTTTCAAATTCTCAAAAATGATGGAAAACGGCATGCTATAGTATGCCGTTCGAGACCATGGGCTATAGCCCATCATCTCGGAGGGATTTTCGTCTTTTTTTCAAATCCTAGTTTTCGTCTTTTTTTCAAATCCTGAAAAATGATGAAAAACGGCATGCTATAGTATGCCGTTCGATATGTGCTATAGCCCATGGTCAAAAATGATGAAAAACGAGGATTTGAAAAAAAGATGGAAATCACTCCGAGACCATGGGCTATAGCCCATCGTCTCGGAGTCATTTTCGTCTTTTTTTCAAATCCTCAAAAATGATGGAAAACGGCATGCTATAGTATGCCGTTCGAGACCATGGGCTATAGCCCATTGTCTCGGAGTCATTTTCGTCTTTTTTTAAAATCCTCAAAAATGATGGAAAACGGCATGCTATAGTATGCCGTTCGAGACCATGGGCTATAGCCCATCGTCTCGGAGGGATTTTCGTCTTTTTTTCAAATCCTAGTTTTCATCTTTTTTTCAAATCCTGAAAAATGATGAAAAACGGCATGCTATAGTATGCCCTCCGATATGGGCTATAGCCCATGGTCAAAAATGATGAAAAACGAGGATTTGAAAAAAAGACGAAAATCACTCCGAGACCATGGGCTATAGCCCATCGTCTCGGAGTCATTTTCGTCTTTTTTTCAAATCCTCAAAAATGATGGAAAACGGCATGCTATAGTATGCCGTTCGAGACCATGGGCTATAACCCATCGTCTCGGAGTCATTTTCGTCTTTTTTTCAAATCCTGAAAAATGCTGAAAAACGGCATGCTATAGTATGCCCTCCGATATGGGCTATAGCCCATGGTCAAAAATGATGAAAAACGAGGATTTGAAAAAAAGACGAAAATCACTCCGAGACCATGGGCTATAGCCCATCGTTTTGGAGTCATGGGCTATATAGCCCAACGTCTCGGAGTCATTTTCGTCTTTTTTTAAAATCCTCAAAAATGATGGAAAACGGCATGCTATAGTATGCCGTTCGAGACCACGGGCTATAGCCCATCGTCTCGGAGGGATTTTCGTCTTTTTTTCAAATCCTAGTTTTCGTCTTTTTTTCAAATCCTGAAAAATGATGAAAAACGGCATGCTATAGTATGCCCTCCGATATGGGCTATAGCCCATGGTCAAAAATGATGAAAAACGAGGATTTGAAAAAAAGACGAAAATCACTCCGAGACCATGGGCTATAGCCCATCTTCTCGGAGTCATTTTCGTCTTTTTTTCAAATCCTCAAAAATGATGGAAAACGGGATGCTAAAGTATGCCCTCCGATATGGGCTATAGCCCATGGTCAAAAATGATGAAAAACAAGGATTTGAAAAAAAGACTAAAATCACTCCGAGACCATAGTATGTCGTTTTTCACGATTTCGGAGGATTTGAAAAAAAGGCGAAAAACACAGAAAAGCGAAAGGCTATAGTCCATGTTCTCGGAGGGCATACTATAGTATGTCGTTTTTCACGATTTCGGAGGATTTGAAAAAAAGGCGAAAAACAGAAAAGCGAAAGGCTATAGTCCATGTTCTCGGAGGGCATACTATAATATATTGTTTTTCACGATTTCGGAGGATTTGAAAAAAGGTGAAAAACACAGAAAAGCGAAAGGCTATAGTTCATGTTCTCCATCATGAATTGGTTCTAGTTCTAGTGAACAGAAATAATAAATACATAGACTTGGTAACCTAACTGTAGGGATTACAAACACAGTAAAGAACCTGGGGGCTATCATCTATGAAAAGGCAACACAATGAGCAGAAAATAGAAATAAACCATGTAAATACAACAAATTGAGTAGAGCACTGCAGGGAGTTGAACCCCGTTCTGGTAAACCAGAAGTACCACACCAGTGCCTTAGTTTTTGTTTTGTTGTCATGTAGGCCTACAGGTCCATTCGTTGAAATGTCAATTTTACATTACAACAGTAAAGTAATATATAAAGAAGAAAAACACAAAAAAGCAAAAGGCTATAGTCCATGTTCTCGGAGGGCATACTATAGTATGTCGTTTTTCACGATTTCAGAGGATTTGAAAAAAAGGCAAAAAACACACAAAAGCGAAAGGCTATAGTCCATGTTCTCGGAGGGCATACTATAGTATGTCGTTTTTCACGATTTCGGAGGATTTGAAAAAAAGGCGAAAAACACAGAAAAGCGAAAGGCTATAGTCCATGTTCTCGGAGGGCATACTATAGTATGTTGTTTTTCACGATTTCGGAGGATTAGAAAAAACGGCGAAAAACACAGAAAAGCGAAAGGCTATAGTCCATGTTCTCGTAGGGCATACTATAGTATGTCGTTTTTCACGACTTCGGAGGATTTGAAAAAAAGGCGAAAACACAAAAAAGCGAAAGGCTATAGTCCATGTTCTCCATCATGAATTGGTTCTAGTTCTAGTGAACAGAAATAATAAATACATAGACTTGGTAACCTAACTGTAGAGATTACAAACACAGTAAAGAACCTGGGGGCTATCATCTATGAAAAGGCAACACAATGAGCAGAAAATAGAAATAAACCATGTAAATACAACAAATTGAGTAGAGCACTGCAGGGAGTTGAACCCCGTTCTGGTAAACCAGAAGTACCACACCAGTGCCTTAGTTTTTGTTTTGTTGTCATGTACAGGTCCATTCGTTGAAATGTCAATTTTACATTACAACAGTAAAGTAATATATAAAGAAGAAAAACACAAAAAAGCGAAAGGCTATAGTCCATGTTCTCGGAGGGCATACTATAGTATGTTTTTTTTCACGATTTCAGAGGATTTGAAAAAAAGGCGAAAAACACAGAAAAGTGAAGTCCATGTTCTCGGAGGGCATACTATAGTATATTGTTTTTCACGATTTCGGAGGATTTGAAAAAAAGGCGAAAAACACAGAAAAGCGAAAGGCTATAGTCCATGTTCTCGGAGGCATACTATAGTATGTCGTTTTTCACGATTTCGGAGGATTTAAAAAAAGGCGAAAAACACAAAAGCGAAAGGCTATAGTCCATGTTCTCGGAGGGCATACTATAGTATGTTGTTTTTCACGATTTCGGAGGATTAGAAAAAACGGCGAAAAACACAGAAAAGCGAAAGGCTATAGTCCATGTTCTCCATCATGAATTGGTTCTAGTTCTAGTGAACAGAAATAATAAATACATAGACTTGGTAACCTAACTGTAGGGATTACAAACACAGTAAAGAACCTGGGGGCTATCATCTATGAAAAGGCAACACAATGAGCAGAAAATAGAAATAAACCATGTAAATACAACAAATTGAGTAGAGCACTGCAGGGAGTTGAACCCCGTTCTGGTAAACCAGAAGTACCACACCAGTGCCTTAGTTTTTGTTTTGTTGTCATGTACAGGTACATTCGTTGAAATGTCAATTTTACATTACAACAGTAAAGTAATATATAAAGAAGAAAAACACAAAAAAGCGAAAGGCTATAGTCCATGTTCTCGTAGGGCATAGTATAGTATGTCGTTTTTCACGACTTCGGAGGATTTGAAAAAAAGGCGAAAACACAAAAAAGCGAAAGGCTATAGTCCATGTTCTCGTAGGGCATACTATAGTATGTCATTTTTCACGACTTCGGAGGATTTGAAAAAAAGGCGAAAGACACAGAAAAGCGAAAGGCTATAGTCCATGTTCTCGGAGGGCATACTATAGTATGTTGTTTTTCATGATTTCGGAGGATTAGAAAAAACGGCGAAAAACACAGAAAAGCGAAAGGCTATAGTCCATGTTCTCGTAGGGCATACTATAGTATGTCGTTTTTCACGACTTCGGAGGATTTGAAAAAAAGGCGAAAACACAAAAAAGCGAAAGGCTATAGTCCATGTTCTCGGAGGCATACTATAGTATGTCGTTTTTCACGATTTCGGAGGATTTAAAAAAAGGCGAAAAACACAAAAGCGAAAGGCTATAGTCCATGTTCTCGGAGGGCATACTATAGTATGTTGTTTTTCACGATTTCGGAGGATTAGAAAAAACGGCGAAAAACACAGAAAAGCGAAAGGCTATAGTCCATGTTCTCCATCATGAATTGGTTCTAGTTCTAGTGAACAGAAATAATAAATACATAGACTTGGTAACCTAACTGTAGGGATTACAAACACAGTAAAGAACCTGGGGGCTATCATCTATGAAAAGGCAACACAATGAGCAGAAAATAGAAATAAACCATGTAAATACAACAAATTGAGTAGAGCACTGCAGGGAGTTGAACCCCGTTCTGGTAAACCAGAAGTACCACACCAGTGCCTTAGTTTTTGTTTTGTTGTCATGTACAGGTCCATTCGTTGAAATGTCAATTTTACATTACAACAGTAAAGTAATATATAAAGAAGAAAAACACAAAAAAGCGAAAGGCTATAGTCCATGTTCTCGTAGGGCATAGTATAGTATGTCGTTTTTCACGACTTCGGAGGATTTAAAAAAAAGGCGAAAACACAAAAAAGCGAAAGGCTATAGTCCATGTTCTCGTAGGGCATACTATAGTATGTCATTTTTCACGACTTCGGAGGATTTGAAAAAAAGGCGAAAGACACAGAAAAGCGAAAGGCTATAGTCCATGTTCTCGGAGGGCATACTATAGTATGTCGTTTTTCACGATTTCGGAGGATTTGAAAAAAAGGCGAAAACACAGAAAAGCGAAAGGCTATAGTCCATGTTCTCGGAGGGCATACTATAGTATGTCGTTTTTCACGATTTCGGAGGATTTAAAAAAAAAGGCGAAAAACACAAAAAAGCTAAAGGCTATAGTCCATGTTCTCGGAGGGCATACTATAGTATGTTGTTTTTCATGATTTCGGAGGATTAGAAAAAACGGCGAAAAACACAGAAAAGCGAAAGGCTATAGTCCATGTTCTCGTAGGGCATACTATAGTATGTCGTTTTTCACGACTTCGGAGGATTTGAAAAAAAGGCGAAAACACAAAAAAGCGAAAGGCTATAGTCCATGTTCTCGTAGGGCATACTATAGTATGTCGTTTTTCACGACTTCGGAGGATTTGAAAAAAAGGCGAAAGACACAGAAAAGCGAAAGGCTATAGTCCATGTTCTCCGAGGGCATACTATAGTATGTCGTTTTTCACGATTTCGGAGGATTTGAAAAAGAGGAGAAAATCACGAAAAAGTCCTTACATTTCAACGAATGGACCTGTACATGACAACAAAACCAAAACTAAGGCACTGGTGTGGTACTTCTGGTTTACCAGAATGGGGTTCAACTCCCTGCAGTGCTCTACTCAATTTGTTGTATTTACATGGTTAATTTCTATTTTCTGCTCATTGTGTTGCTTTTTCATAGATGATAGCCCCCAGAAGTAGATAGAATAGACCTGAGTAGGACCACTACAGACCCAGGAGAGAACCTGGGACACGGAATAGTTGAACCAGAGATTTGAACCAAGGATCCCAGGGGAAGTATACAGACACATCAACACGAGGGAAAAGAACACACTTTGGAGACTATACCCAAAGAAAAGCCTCATCATCGTAGGGGATTCGAACCTGGACAACATCCCACCCTTCGGACGAACGGATCTACAAGTGGATTGCTACCCAGGAATGACATTCCAACATGCAAAGGCCCTACTAGAGAACACACCAAAGAACACCACGGTAGCACATTGCATCCTGTCGGTTGGGATAAACAACAAGGGCCACACTACCGCATCAGCACATAAGTCGATGAGAGGGAGCATCGTAGCAGCACAGAACGCCTTTCCAGCCGCAAGTATCCATGTCCCTTTAATACATTTCTCAAATGGCCTCCCAGCAAGGGATAGGCAGAACTTAAGAGATTAAAAAAAAAAAATCTAAATATACCTTAAATGAGTGGTTTTCAAGATTTTTCATATCAAGGTCCATTATTTATTCTGCATTTGAGCCACGGACCACCATTTGATGACATTTAGCCTTCCAGACCCAAACTAAAGAACTGTATTGATGTTGGTACCATTAGGAGAGGCTGTATGTTGATCAAAATAAAAAAAAATCTAAGTTCTCTAATTGTGTAGACTTCTTGTAAATTAACTTTAAGTAATGCATTTGTTTAACAATTATTCAACTCTTGAGAGTTAAAGATCTATAAGGGTTCATTTGGTTACCAACCCTCCATCATTTAGATGTGGGCCACCTGGAATCCCCTCAGGGACCACTGGTGGTCTTTTCAAGTTTTAAATACTCAACATGGGAGAATGCTTGCTTTATTGCAAATGCCATGGAAGAGGGAAACAAAATCATAAACTCAACACACACTCTCTCTCTCACACACACACACACACACACACACACACACACACACACACACACACACACACACACACACACACACACACACACACACACACACACACACACACACACACACACACACACACACACACACACACACACGAGAGCCCCTGCCCCTCTCTCTCCTGCAAGTCAACATTAGCTTTAGCACTCATTAGCATGGTCTGTGTAGCATGATTAGCATCAAGCTTCCACAACTAACTAACTATGTTTGTCAACCAAAACTGCCAGAGATTTGCTTTTGCCCAATGCCCACTTCAAAGAGCTTCTGATCTAACACATTGTGAAGCAAATTAATTAATAACGAGCCGAACGGAGGCATTCAGCCTCTGCTCACAGCTCAACTGTCCAGTGCGCAGCCCTATAGTACTGACGGTCCGGAGTCCGGACTGAGTGTGGGAATGGTAGAGAGAGAGTGGGGGGGGGGGGGGGGGGGGGGGATGAGAGAGAGGCGGGGCTATTGGAATCTGCCTGCCTGCATTCAGATGTATGCGTCTCTCAACCGTTCTGTCAAACTTCACCGTGCGTTAATCGCGCGTTAATTAAATTAACGCCGTTAAAAGGACGATGAGTTAACGCACGATTAACGCGTTAACTTTGACAGCCTTAGTTTAAACTAATTGACCCCATAAACCATTACTTCCAGCCAGATCAACATCAGACCGAACTGCTGGAAAAAGGACTTTAATTTGTCCCGACCCTAGACATCTACAAACAAACCAACAGATTAAAGAAGGACCTCTCCCAGTATCACTGCAGACTGAAACTAGCTACACACTTTGGAATGGACCAGGGGAGGGAAATACCAGGATCAGGATCATTATAGGCATTATTAGACGGACCAATTTACAAACACACGGCTGTAAAGGCCAAAGCCATCATAAACAGACTGAGGGAAAAGAAGCACATAAACGCCAAACAACAACAATATTTGCTCGGACAGGACACTCCACAAGCCAGGATATTTTATCTTTTGCCAAAAATCCACAAGAGCCCCGATTCATGGACAACACCATATGAAATACCACCGGGGAGACCAATTGTGTCTGACTGTGGCAGTGAGACCTATCAGACAGCAGAGTATATTGAACACTTCCTGAACCCATTGTCAATAAGACACCCCCGTTTTATAAAAGACACTTACGATTTTATTGACAAAATCAAAGCAATAATAGTACCAAAAGAGGCCTTTCTGTTTTTGATAGATATAGACAGCCTCTACACAAACATTGAGACGACAGCAGGGCTACAAGCAGCCAAGGAAGTTTTCAGACCAGAGGAGGAATTACTCCAATTGTTAGACTTAAATCTAACCCAGAATGATTTTTCCTTCAATAACAAGTTCTATCTACAAACCAAAGGGACGGCCATGGGAAAGAGGTTTGCACCATCGTATGCAAACATTTACATGAGCATATGGGAACAGACAGCCCTAGAAAAATGCAGACTACAACCAACACATTACTATAGATTTCTGGATGATATATTTGGGATATGGGAACATAGCAAAGAAGAATTCCAGGAATGTATTGATGTGTTAAATAGCCATCATAGATCCATAACGATAAAATATGTTGACACACACGGAAAGTATTGACTTTCTTGATTTCTTTATTGTCCCAACACAAACGGGATTCTTTAAAGAAACAGACACTCACGCCTTACTACACAAAACGTAATTCCACCCACCACACTGTTACACAGGGATAGTCAAATCACAACTGCTCAGATTCCATAGGATTTGCACGCAAGGAAGTGATTTCAAAATAGCCTGTAAAACGCTGTTTAATGCTCTCAGACTACGAGGTTACACCAGGACATTCCTACGGAAAGCCCACAATACCTTCTTAGAGGTAAGAGTGCGGGATCAAGGCCCAAAATTGGCCCTGGTAACCAGTTATTCAACACAGAGCAGACTAGCCAACAACAGATTAAAAAGGAATTTTGAGAACCGAACAGATGATCTTCTAAGAAAAAACAAAAATCTTAAAGACTATCTGGTACACAGCAAGCTA
>NW_027638128.1:105458-135458 GCF_951216825.1 Electrona antarctica | reverse complement strand
GAGAGATGCTCCGGGTCCCTCCCACATTACCTGGGAGTGGAGCCAGCGTACGGCACGCACGCACGCACACACACACACACACACGCACGCACGCACGCACGCACGCACGCACGCACGCACGCACGCACGCACGCACGCACGCACGCACGCGCACGCACGCACGCACGCACGCACACGCACGCACACACACACACACACACACACACACACACACACACACACACACACACACACACACACACACACACACACACACACACGCGCATCCTACTGAGCTATACTGTTCCCACAAGAGTTACAGTAATAATACGATTGTGTGTGTGTGTGTGTGTGTGTGTGTGTGTGTGTGTGTGTGTGTGTGTGTGTGTGTGTGTGTGTGTGTGTTACCTCCCACCTGCTTTTACTCCGTCTTGATAAACTGTCTTTGATTTTCCCTCTCCTCTCCTCTCCTCTCCTCTCTTCATGTCAATGACCCCAAAAATGATATGTAATTGGCCACCGACCCCCCATCTGAAAATATGTTATTCCAGGAACCCCCCAGAAACAAAGATCGCTCTGAAAGAATATATATTCAAAGATTTGTGCCGCATTTTCACGATTTTTCAAAAATAGCAGACCTACAAGCTCGTAGCGCGGCACTCGGTGCCGCACTATGAGCTTGTAGATCTGCTATATTTCAATATCTAAAGTATAACATAATGCTTAAAACACTAAAAGGGGTTCCCGCCCAGAATGGGTTAATCATATGACGTGTGTAAACGCGAGCCGATTTAAAGGCCCACAATGTGTCGTTGATTCAACGCGTTGTGAGCTTGTAGATTAGGTATGTTTGTGACATGCCCCCGCAACTGTTTTAAAAGGAATATTCGACTGTCATTTTTGTCCAAATTCTTACAGCACAATTGTGACCAGGTCTAGCAAAATGGTCCTCATCTCGCCTATAATGAAAAGGAAGAAAATCTAAAATAAACTTGATTTTATTTTTTTGTGATTTTCGTTTTTTTTCATATTAACACAGCTTGAATGTTGAAGAAAGTTTTCATTCCAACAGATTATTGATTTGGGCAAATTAAATGTATACATGTATAAGTCAAAGTAGGCTAGCCAGCTCTAGGTGTTAAAATGTTGAACATTCAAAGGGGATTTTCTCTGCTTTGGGTAAAACGGCACAATCATTTTAAAATGGTCATATCTCCTTCAAATATTTTCATTGAATGATACATCATATGAAAGCTTACATTCTGTACTTTAATAATCTGTAAACCACTGAAAAAATACTCTGGTCGAGATGAGGCCCTATTTGCCAGACCCGGTCACAATTGTGTTTGTGTTTCAGCGTTTTAGCAGCAAAGGGTCTTTGTGTTAATTTCAGTGACTTAAAGTTATGGAAAAAAAAATCCATCGACTTATAGCCTTTTTCCACTGACAAAAAGCGATTTGAAAAACTAAGCTATGATGACTAAAACTATGACCAAATATAGTGGCACAGGCATTCAGATTAGAGAAACTCGACTAAAATGTTAGTGAGGGACTAGTGGAGAAGAGATCCAGTAGAACTAAATGTTAGTGAGCGACTAGTGGAGAAGAGATCCAGTAGAACTAAATGTTAGTGAGGGACTAGTGGAGAAGAGATCCAGTAGAACTAAATGTCAGTGAGCGACTAGTGGAGAAGAGATCCAGTAGAACTAAATGTTAGTGAGGGACTAGTGGAGAAGAGATCCAGTAGAACTAAATGTCAGGGAGGGAATAGTGGAGAAGAGATCCAGTATACTAAATGTTAGGGAGGGACTAGTGGAGAAGAGATCCAGTAGAACTAAATGTCAGGGAGGGTCTAGTGGAGAAGAGATCCAGTATACTAAATGTTAGGGAGGGACTAGTGGAGAAGAGATCCAGTAGAACTAAATGTCAGGGAGGGACTAGTGGAGAAGAGATCCAGTAGAACTAAATGTCAGGGAGGGACTAGTGGAGAAGAGATCCAGTAGAACTAAATGTCAGGGAGGGACGACTGGAGAAGAGATCCAGTAGAACTAAATGTCAGTGAGAGACTAGTGGAGAAGAGATCCAGTAGAACTAAATGTCAGGGAGGAACTAGTGGAGAAGAGATCCAGTAAAACTAAATGTCAGGGAGCGACTAGTGGATAAGAGATCCAGTAGAACTAAATGTCAGTGAGCGACTAGTGGAGAAGAGATCCAGTAGAATTAAATGTTAGGGAGAGACTAGTGGAGAACAGATCCAGTAGAACTAAATGTCAGGGAGGGACTAGTGGAGAAGAGATCCAGTAGAACTAAATGTCAGTGAGCGACTAGTGGAGAAGAGATCCAGTAGAACTAAATGTTAGTGAGCGACTAGTGGAGAAGAGATCCAGTAGAACTAAATGTTAGGGAGGGACTAGTGGAAAAGAGATCCAGTAGAACTAAATGTCAGGGAGGGACTAGTGGAGAAGAGCTCCAGTAGAACTAAATGTCAGGGAGGGACTAGTGGAGAAGAGATCCAGTAGAACTAAATGTTAGTGAGGGACTAGTGGAGAAGAGATCCAGTAGAACTAAATGTTAGTGAGGGACTAGTGGAGAAGAGATCCAGTAGAACTAAATGTCAGGGAGGGACTAGTGGAGAAGAGGTCCAGTAGAACTAAATGTCAGGGAGGGACTAGTGGAGAAGAGATCCAGTAGAACTAAATGTTAGTTAGGGACTAGTGGAGAAGAGGTCCAGTAGAACTAAATGTTAGGGAGGGACTAGTGGAGAAGAGATCCAGTAGAACTAAATGTTAGTGAGCGACTAGTGGAGAAGAGATCCAGTAGAACTAAATGTTAGTGAGGGACTAGTGGAGAAGAGATCCAGTAGAACTAAATGTCAGTGAGCGACTAGTGGAGAAGAGATCCAGTAGAACTAAATGTTAGTGAGGGACTAGTGGAGAAGAGATCCAGTAGAACTAAATGTCAGGGAGGGAATAGTGGAGAAGAGATCCAGTATACTAAATGTTAGGGAGGGACTAGTGGAGAAGAGATCCAGTAGAACTAAATGTCAGGGAGGGTCTAGTGGAGAAGAGATCCAGTATACTAAATGTTAGGGAGGGACTAGTGGAGAAGAGATCCAGTAGAACTAAATGTCAGGGAGGGACTAGTGGAGAAGAGATCCAGTAGAACTAAATGTCAGGGAGGGACTAGTGGAGAAGAGATCCAGTAGAACTAAATGTCAGGGAGGGACGACTGGAGAAGAGATCCAGTAGAACTAAATGTCAGTGAGAGACTAGTGGAGAAGAGATCCAGTAGAACTAAATGTCAGGGAGGAACTAGTGGAGAAGAGATCCAGTAAAACTAAATGTCAGGGAGCGACTAGTGGATAAGAGATCCAGTAGAACTAAATGTCAGTGAGCGACTAGTGGAGAAGAGATCCAGTAGAATTAAATGTTAGGGAGAGACTAGTGGAGAACAGATCCAGTAGAACTAAATGTCAGGGAGGGACTAGTGGAGAAGAGATCCAGTAGAACTAAATGTCAGTGAGCGACTAGTGGAGAAGAGATCCAGTAGAACTAAATGTTAGTGAGCGACTAGTGGAGAAGAGATCCAGTAGAACTAAATGTTAGGGAGGGACTAGTGGAAAAGAGATCCAGTAGAACTAAATGTCAGGGAGGGACTAGTGGAGAAGAGCTCCAGTAGAACTAAATGTCAGGGAGGGACTAGTGGAGAAGAGATCCAGTAGAACTAAATGTTAGTGAGGGACTAGTGGAGAAGAGATCCAGTAGAACTAAATGTTAGTGAGGGACTAGTGGAGAAGAGATCCAGTAGAACTAAATGTCAGGGAGGGACTAGTGGAGAAGAGGTCCAGTAGAACTAAATGTCAGGGAGGGACTAGTGGAGAAGAGATCCAGTAGAACTAAATGTTAGTTAGGGACTAGTGGAGAAGAGGTCCAGTAGAACTAAATGTTAGGGAGGGACTAGTGGAGAAGAGATCCAGTAGAACTAAATGTTAGTGAGGGACTAGTGGAGAAGGGATCCAGTAGAACTAAATGTCAGGGATGGACTAGTAGGAGAAGAGATCCAGCAGAACTAAATGTTAGGGAGGGACTAGTGGAGAAGAGATCCAGTATACTAAATGTTAGGGAGGGACTAGTGGAGAAGAGATCCAGTAGAACTAAATGTCAGGGAGGGACTAGTGGAGAAGAGATCCAGTAGAACTAAATGTCAGGGAGGGACTAGTGGAGAAGAGATCCAGTAGAACTAAATGTCAGGGAGGGACTAGTGGAGAGGAGATCCAGTAGAACTAAATGTCAGGGAGGGACTAGTGGAGAAGAGATCCAGTAAAACTAAATGTCAGGGAGAGACTAGTGGAGAAGAGATCCAGTAGAACTAAATGTCAGGGAGGGACTAGTGGAGAAGAGATCCAGCAGAACTAAATGTTAGTGAGGGACTAGTGGAGAAGAGATCCAGTAGAACTAAATGTCAGTGAGCGACTAGTGGAGAAGAGATCCAGTAGAACTAAATGTTAGTGAGGGACTAGTGGAGAAGAGATCCAGTAGAACTAAATGTCAGTGAGCGACTAGTGGAGAAGAGATCCAGTAGAACTAAATGTTAGTGAGGGACTAGTGGAGAAGAGATCCAGTAGAACTAAATGTCAGGGAGGGACTAGTGGAGAAGAGATCCAGTATACTAAATGTTAGGGAGGGACTAGTGGAGAAGAGATCCAGTAGAACTAAATGTCAGGGAGGGTCTAGTGGAGAAGAGATCCAGTATACTAAATGTTAGGGAGGGACTAGTGGAGAAGAGATCCAGTAGAACTAAATGTCAGGGAGGGAGTAGTGGAGAAGAGATCCAGTAGAACTAAATGTCAGGGAGGGACTAGTGGAGAAGAGATCCAGTAGAACTAAATGTCAGGGAGGGACTAGTGGAGAAGAGATCCAGTAGAACTAAATGTCAGGGAGGGACGAGTGGAGAAGAGGTCCAGTAGAACTAAATGTCAGGGAGGGACTAGTGGAGAAGAGATCCAGTAGAACTAAATGTTAGTGAGGGACTAGTGGAGAAGAGGTCCAGTAGAACTAAATGTTAGGGAGGGACTAGTGGAGAAGAGATCCAGTAGAACTAAATGTTAGTGAGAGACTAGTGGAGAAGGGATCCAGTAGAACTAAATGTAAGGGAGGGACTAGTGGAGAAGAGATCCAGCAGAACTAAATGTCAGGGAGGGACTAGTGGAGAAGAGATCCAGTAGAACTAAATGTTAGGGAGGGACTAGTGGAGAAGAGATCCAGTAGAACTAAATGTCAGGGAGGGACTAGTGGAGAAGAGATCTAGTAGAACTAAATGTCAGGGAGGGACTAGTGGAGAAGAGATCCAGTAGAACTAAATGTCAGGGAGGGACTAGTGGAGAAGAGATCCAGTAGAACTAAATGTCAGGGAGGGACTAGTGGAGAAGAGATCCAGTAGAACTAAATGTCAGGGAGAGACTAGTGGAGAAGAGATCCAGTAGAACTAAATGTCAGGGAGGGACTAGTGGAGAAGAGATCCAGCAGAACTAAATGTTAGTGAGGGACTAGTGGAGAAGAGATCCAGTAGAACTAAATGTCAGTGAGCGACTAGTGGAGAAGAGATCCAGTAGAACTAAATGTTAGTGAGGGACTAGTGGAGAAGAGATCCAGTAGAACTAAATGTCAGGGAGGGACTAGTGGAGAAGAGATCCAGTATACTAAATGTTAGGGAGGGACTAGTGGAGAAGAGATCCAGTAGAACTAAAGGTCAGGGAGGGTCTAGTGGAGAAGAGATCCAGTATACTAAATGTTAGGGAGGGACTAGTGGAGAAGAGATCCAGTAGAACTAAATGTCAGGGAGGGAGTAGTGGAGAAGAGATCCAGTAGAACTAAATGTCAGGGAGGGACTAGTGGAGAAGAGATCCAGTAGAACTAAATGTCAGGGAGGGACTAGTGGAGAAGAGATTAAGTAGAACTAAATGTCAGGGAGGGATGAGTGGAGAAGAGATCCAGTAGAACTAAATGTCAGTGAGCGACTAGTGGAGAAGAGATCCAGTAGAACTAAATGTCAGGGAGGGACTAGTGGAGAAGAGATCCAGTAAAACTAAATGTCAGGGAGCGACTAGTGGATAAGAGATCCAGTAGAACTAAATGTCAGTGAGCGACTAGTGGAGAAGAGATCCAGTAGAATTAAATGTTAGGGAGGGACTAATGGAGAAGAGATCCAGTAGAACTAAATGTCAGGGAGGGACTAGTGGAGAAGAGATCCAGTAGAACTAAATGTCAGTGAGCGACTAGTGGAGAAGAGATCCAGTAGAACTAAATGTTAGTGAGCGACTAGTGGAGAAGAGATCCAGTAGAACTAAATGTCAGGGAGGGACTAGTGGAGAAGAGATCCAGTAGAACTAAATGTTAGTGAGGGACTAGTGGAGAAGAGATCCAGTAGAACTAAATGTCAGGGAGGGACTAGTGGAGAAGAGATCCAGTAGAACTAAATGTCAGGGAGGGACTAGTGGAGAAGAGGTCCAGTAGAACTAAATGTTAGGGAGGGACTAGTGGAGAAGAGATCCAGTAGAACTAAATGTTAGTAAGGGACTAGTGGAGAAGAGATCCAGTAGAACTAAATGTCAGGGAGGGACTAGTGGAGAAGAGATCCAGTATACTAAATGTTAGGGAGGGACTAGTGGAGAAGAGATCCAGTAGAACTAAATGTCAGGGAGGGACTAGTGGAGAAGAGATCCAGTATACTAAATGTTAGGGAGGGACTAGTGGAGAAGAGATCCAGTAGAACTAAATGTCAGGGAGGGACTAGTGGAGAAGAGATCCAGTAGAACTAAATGTCAGGGAGGGACTAGTGGAGAAGAGATCCAGTAAAACTAAATGTCAGGGAGCGACTAGTGGATAAGAGATCCAGTAGAACTAAATGTCAGTGAGCGACTAGTGGAGAAGAGATCCAGTAGAATTAAATGTTAGGGAGGGACTAGTGGAGAAGAGATCCAGTAGAACTAAATGTCAGGGAGGGACTAGTGGAGAAGAGATCCAGTAGAACTAAATGTCAGTGAGCGACTAGTGGAGAAGAGATCCAGTAGAACTAAATGTTAGTGAGCGACTAGTGGAGAAGAGATCCAGTAGAACTAAATGTCAGGGAGGGACTAGTGGAGAAGAGATCCAGTAGAACTAAATGTTAGTGAGGGACTAGTGGAGAAGAGATCCAGTAGAACTAAATGTCAGGGAGGGACTAGTGGAGAAGAGATCCAGTAGAACTAAATGTCAGGGAGGGACTAGTGGAGAAGAGGTCCAGTAGAACTAAATGTTAGGGAGGGACTAGTGGAGAAGAGATCCAGTAGAACTAAATGTTAGTAAGGGACTAGTGGAGAAGAGATCCAGTAGAACTAAATGTCAGGGAGGGACTAGTGGAGAAGAGATCCAGTATACTAAATGTTAGGGAGGGACTAGTGGAGAAGAGATCCAGTAGAACTAAATGTCAGGGAGGGACTAGTGGAGAAGAGATCCAGTATACTAAATGTTAGGGAGGGACTAGTGGAGAAGAGATCCAGTAGAACTAAATGTCAGGGAGGGACTAGTGGAGAAGAGATCCAGTAGAACTAAATGTCAGGGAGGGACTAGTGGAGAAGAGATCCAGTAGAACTAAATGTCAGGGAGGGACTAGTGGAGAAGAGATCCAGTAGAACTAAATGTCAGGGAGGGACTAGTGGAGAAGAGATCCAGTAAAACTAAATGTCAGGGAGCGACTAGTGGATAAGAGATCCAGTAGAACTAAATGTCAGTGAGCGACTAGTGGAGAAGAGATCCAGTAGAATTAAATGTTAGGGAGGGACTAGTGGAGAAGAGATCCAGTAGAACTAAATGTCAGGGAGGGACTAGTGGAGAAGAGATCCAGTAGAACTAAATGTCAGTGAGCGACTAGTGGAGAAGAGATCCAGTAGAACTAAATGTTAGTGAGCGACTAGTGGAGAAGAGATCCAGTAGAACTAAATGTTAGGGAGGGACTAGTGGAAAAGAGTTCCAGTAGAACTAAATGTCAGGGAGGGACTAGTGGAGAAGAGGTCCAGTAGAACTAAATGTCAGGGAGGGACTAGTGGAGAAGAGATCCAGTAGAACTAAATGTCAGGGAGGGACTAGTGGAGAAGAGGTCCAGTAGAACTAAATGTTAGTGAGGGACTAGTGGAGAAAAGATCCAGCAGAACTAAATGTTAGGGAGGGACTAGTGGAGAAGAGATCCAGTATACTAAATGTTAGGGAGGGACTAGTGGAGAAGAGATCCAGTAGAACTAAATGTCAGGGAGGGACTAGTGGATAAGAGATCCAGTAGAACTAAATGTCAGGGAGGGACTAGTGGAGAAGAGATCCAGTAGAACTAAATGTCAGGGAGGGACTAGTGGAGAAGAGATCCAGTAGAACTAAATGTCAGGGAGGGACTAGTGGAGAAGAGATCCAGTAGAATTAAATGTCAGGAAGGGACTAGTGGAGAAGAGATCCAGTAGAACTAAATGTCAGGGAGGGACTAGTAGAGAAGAGATCCAGCAGAACTAAATGTTAGGGAGGGACTAGTGGAGAAGAGATCCAGTATACTAAATGTTAGGGAGGGACTAGTGGAGAAGAGATCCAGTAGAACTAAATGTCAGGGAGGGACTAGTGGAGAAGAGATCCAGTAGAACTAAATGTCAGGAAGGGACTAGTGGAGAAGAGATCCAGTAGAACTAAATGTCAGGGAGGGAGGGACTAGTGGAGAAGAGATCCAGTAGAACTAAATGTCAGGGAGGGAGGGACTAGTGGAGAAGAGATCCAGTAGAACTAAATGTCAGGGAGGGACTAGTGGAGAAGAGATCCAGTAGAACTAAATGTCAGGGAGCGACTAGTGGATAAGAGATCCAGTAGAACTAAATGTTAGTGAGCGACTAGTGGAGAAGAGATCCAGTAGAACTAAATGTTAGTGAGCAACTAGTGGAGACGAGATCCAGTAGCACTAAAAGACAAGTCACTTAGTTGCTTGCGGGCACTCGGAAAATAGCTGATCTACAAGCTCTCAACACGATGCAGTCACACTTGGCTATTTCCGCCATGACCAGGCATCACTCCTAAATACATTTTGGTCACCTTAAATATTTTAGATAGCTATTATGACAATTAAAACTACACAAAAAAAACATTTTACATGACTAAGAGTACACATTTTTCATTCAAAAGGACTACAAAACTAAATGAAAAATGTTGCTGTCAAAATCAACCTTGTTGCTTATCTCTCTGGCAAATCCTGGCAACGCTGGTCGCTAGGCAGACATCAGTGACCTCGCACTGACCTCCATGCGTTTTGTCTCCTTCTGTGTTCCTCCTGAACAAAATACTACTGTTTTACTTCCTACCTCTCTCTACCTCTCTCCCTCTCTCTCTCTCTCTCTCTCTCTCTCACCTCTTCCCAAGGATGTCCTGATTTCACCGTCACCATGGGGACCGTTACCGAGACGATAATATGAGAGAGAGAGAGAGAGAGAGAGAGAGAGAGAGAGAGAGAGAGAGAGAGAGAGAGAGAATGCCCTTCTTTGGTAAAAGTGACAGAGAGCATAATGAAGAGAGGAACTGTGATGGATGGGTGCATAGATAGATAGATGGATAGATGGATAGATGGATAGATGGATAGATAGATAGATAGATAGATAGATAGATAGATAGATAGATAGATAGATAGATAGATAGATAGATAGATAGATAGATAGATACATCTGAAACATGTGTGTGTTGTAAATGGTAAATGGTGCATTTATATAGCGCCTTTATCCAAGGCGCTTTACATAGATTGTGCATTACATTCACCCATTCACACACACATTCATACATCTTTACATAGATTGTGCATTACATTCACCCATTCACACACACATTCATACACCGATTGCGGCGGAAGCCATGCAATGGACATCGGGAGAAATTTGGGGTTCAGTGTCTTGCCCAAGGACACTTCGACATGTAGACAGGAGGAGCCGGGATTCGAACTTCCGACCCTTGGATCATTGGACGACCTGCTCTACCTCTTGAGCCACAGTCGCCCTATTGTGTTGTGCCAGGTAAACCCTGAAGAGACGAGCCTGTTTGAAAAGAATCACATATTTTCAAAAATATCAACAATTTAGCAGACACAAGCTTGTAGATCTGCTATTGTTTGAACATTCAACTGTTGTCGGACAGTTGGATGTTCAAAGGACCAGGCATTAAAGACAACATGTAAATACCTGTGGAATACTCTGAATAGTTATAGAAATGTAGGAACTGTGAGTTTAAGACCATAAGAACCATTTCAGGAAAAAAAACACTGCTGTCACTTAAAAGACAGGGCACCATGAAGTCCTACAACCTATCTCAAACACTCACCCTAACGGCCTAACCCTAACCTCCCACGGGGCAGCACACCTAAACCTAACCTTAACCCTCTCTCAACCCTTAACACACCCATCACCAACCTTAATCCGGTCGTTTTAACGCACCCAACCTAAATCCGGTCGTTTTAACGCACCCCTCACCAACCTTAATCCGGTCGTTGTAACGCACCCCTCACCAACCTTAATCCGGTCGTTTTAACATACCCCTCACCAACCTAAATCCGGTCGTTTTAACGCACCCCTCACAAACCTTAATCCGGTAGTTTTAACGCACCCCTCACCAACCTAAATCCGGTCGTTTTAACGCACCCCTCACCAACCTAAATCCGGTGGTTTTAACGCACCCCTCACCAACCTTAATCCGGTCGTTTTAACGCACCCCTCACCAACCTAAATCCGGTCGTTTTAACGCACCCCTCACCAACCTTAATCCGGTCGTTTTAACGCACCCCTCACCAACCTAAATCCGGTCGTTTTAACACACCCCTCACCAACCTTAATCCGGTCGTTTTGACGTACCCCTCACCAACCTAAATCCGGTCGTTTTAACGCACCCCTCACCAACCTTAATCCGGTCGTTTTAACGCACCCCTCACCAACCTAAATCCGGTCGTTTTAACGCACCCCTCACCAACCTTAATCCGGTCGTTTTAACGCACCCCTCACCAACCTAAATCCGGTCGTTTTAACACACCCCTCACCAACCTTAATCCGGTCGTTTTGACGTACCCCTCACCAACCTAAATCCGGTCGTTTTAACGCACCCCTCACCAACCTTAATCCGGTCGTTTTAACGCACCCCTCACCAACCTAAATCCGGTCGTTTTAACGCACCCCTCACCAACCTTAATCCGGTCGTTTTAACGCACCCCTCACCAACCTAAATCCGGTCATTTTAACGCACCCCTCACCAACCTAAATCTGGTCGTTTTAACGCACCCCTCACCAACCTTAATCCGGTAGTTTTAACGCACCCCTCACCAACCTAAATCCGGTCGTTTTAACGCACCCCTCACCAACCTAAATCCGGTCGTTTTAACGCACCCCTCCCCAACCTTAATCCGGTCGTTTTAACGCACCCCTCACCAACCTTAATCCGGTCGTTTTAACGCACCCCTCACCAACCTAAATCCGGTCGTTTTAACGCACCCCTCACCAACCTTAATCCGGTCGTTTTGACGTACCCCTCACCAACCTAAATCCGGTCGCTTTAACGCACCCCTCACCAACCTTAATCCGGTCGTTTTAACGTACCCCTCACCAACCTAAATCCAGTCGTTTGAACGCACCCCTCACCAACCTTAATCCGGTCGTTTTAACGCACCCCTCACCAACCTAAATCCGGTCGTTTTAACGCACCCCTCACCAACCTTAATCCGGTCGTTTTAACGCACCCCTCACCAACCTAAATCCGGTCGTTTTAACACACCCCTCACCAACCTTAATCCGGTCGTTTTGACGTACCCCTCACCAACCTAAATCCGGTCGTTTTAACGCACCCCTCACCAACCTTAATCCGGTCGTTTTAACGCACCCCTCACCAACCTAAATCCGGTCGTTTTAACGCACCCCTCACCAACCTTAATCCGGTCGTTTTAACGCACCCCTCACCAACCTAAATCCGGTCGTTTTAACACACCCCTCACCAACCTTAATCCGGTCGTTTTGACGTACCCCTCACCAACCTAAATCCGGTCGTTTTAACGCACCCCTCACCAACCTTAATCCGGTCGTTTTAACGCACCCCTCACCAACCTAAATCCGGTCGTTTTAACGCACCCCTCACCAACCTTAATCCGGTCGTTTTAACGCACCCCTCACCAACCTAAATCCGGTCGTTTTAACGCACCCCTCACCAACCTAAATCTGGTCGTTTTAACGCACCCCTCACCAACCTTAATCCGGTAGTTTTAACGCACCCCTCACCAACCTAAATCCGGTCGTTTTAACGCACCCCTCACCAACCTAAATCCGGTCGTTTTAACGCACCCCTCCCCAACCTTAATCCGGTCGTTTTAACGCACCCCTCACCAACCTTAATCCGGTCGTTTTAACGCACCCCTCACCAACCTAAATCCGGTCGTTTTAACGCACCCCTCACCAACCTTAATCCGGTCGTTTTGACGTACCCCTCACCAACCTAAATCCGGTCGCTTTAACGCACCCCTCACCAACCTTAATCCGGTCGTTTTAACGTACCCCTCACCAACCTAAATCCAGTCGTTTGAACGCACCCCTCACCAACCTTAATCCGGTCGTTTTAACGCACCCCTCACCAACCTAAATCCGGTCGTTTTAACGCACCCCTCACCAACCTAAATCCGGTCGTTTTAACGCACCCCTCACCAACCTTAATCCGGTCGTTTTAACGTACCCCTCACCAACCTTAATCCGGTCGTTTTAACGCACCCCTCACCAACCTAAATCCGGTCGTTTTAACGCACCCCTCACCAACCTAAATCCGGTCGTTTTAACGCACCCCTCACCAACCTTAATCCGGTCTTTTTAACGCACCCCTCACCAACCGTAATCCAGTTAAAACGACCGGATTTAGGTTGGTGAGGGGTGCGTTAAATTAGTTTTTCATTAGTGTTTCATTAGTGTTTCATTAGTGTTTAGTGTTTCATTAGTGTTTAGTGTTTCATTAGTGTTTAGTGTTTCATTAGTGTTTCATTAGTGTTTAGTGTTTCATTAGTGTTTCATTAGTGTTTAGTGTTTCATTAGTGTTTCATTAGTGTTTAGTGTTTCATTAGTGTTTAGTGTTTCATTAGTGTTTCATTAGTGTTTCATTAGTGTTTAGTGTTTCATTAGTGTTTAGTGTTTCATTAGTGTTTCATTAGTGTTTTATTAGTGTTTAGTGTTTCATTAGTGTTTCATTAGTGTTTAGTGTTTCATTAGTGTTTCATTAGTGTTTAGTGTTTCATTAGTGTTTAGTGTTTCATTAGTGTTTAGTGTTTCATGAGGGGTGCGTTAAGACGACTGGATTAAGGCTGGTGAGGGATGCGTTTAGACGACCGGATTAAGGTTGTTGAGGTGTGCGTTAAGACTAATTAAACACTAATGAAACACTAATGAAACACTAATGAAACACTAATTAAACACTAAACACTAATGAAACACTAATGAAACACTAATGAACACTAATTAAACACTAATGAAACACTAATGAAACACTAATGAACACTAATTAAACACTAATGAACACTAATGAACACTAATGAAATACTAATGAACACTAATGAAACAGTAATGAACACTAATGCAACACTAATGAACACTAATGAAACACTAAACACTAATGAAACACTAATGAAACACTAATGAAACACTAAACACTAATGAAACACTAATGAAACACTAATGAAACACTAATGAACACTAATGAAACACTAATGAAACACTAAAAACTAATGAAACACTAATGAAAGACTAAACACTAATGAAACACTAATGAAACACTAAACACTAATGAAACACTAATGAACACTAATGAAACACTAATGAACACTAATGAAACACTAAACACTAATGAAACACTAATGAACACTAATGAAACACTAATGAACACTAATGAACACTAATGAAACACTAAACACTAATGAAACACAATGAAACACTAATGAACACTAATGCAACACTAAACACTAATGAAACACTAATGAACATTAATTAAACACTAATGAACACTAATGAAACACTAAACACTAATGAAACACTAATGAAACACTAAACACTAATGAAACACTAATGAAACACTAATGAAACACTAAACACTAATGAAACACTAATGAACACTAATTCAACACTAATGAACACTAATGAAACACTAAACACTAATGAAACACTAATGAACACTAATGAAACGCTAATGAACACTAATGAAACACTAATGAAACACTAATGAATACTAATGAACACTAATGAACACTAATGAACACTAATGAAACACTAATGAACACTATGAACACTAATGAAACACTAAACACTAATGAAACACTAATGAAACACTAAAGACTAATGAAACACTAATGAAACACTAAACACTAATGAAACACTAATGAAACACTAATGAAACACTAATGAAACACTAATGACTAATGAAACACTAAACACTAATGAAACACTAAACACTAATGAAACACTAAACAAACACTAATGAAACACTAAACATGAATGAAACACTTAAACCCTAATGAAACACTAAACAAACACTAATGAAACACTAAACACGAATGAAACACTTAAACCCTAATGAAACACTAAACAAACACTAAACAAACACTAAACACGAATGAAACAATAAACCCTAATGAAACACTAAACACTAATGAAACACTAAACACTAATGAAACACTAATGCAACACTAATGAACACTAATGAAACACTAATGAACACTAATGAAACACTAAACACTAATGAAACACTAATGAAACACTAATGAACATTAATTAAACACTAATGAAACACTAATGAAACACTAATGAAACACTAACCACTAATGAAACACTAATGAAACACTAATGAAACACAAATGAAACACTAACCACTAATGAAACACTAATGAAACACTAATTAAACACTAATGATTAATAATAATAATAATTAAGGGGTGTGTGAGAGAGAGAATGTGAAATAAGGATGGGATTAAAAAAACACAGTAATCATTATCGCAGAGATTTACATTCATCGTGAAATTGTCCTTGTACACGCTGTGACGCTAGGATGAATTATAACGTTGTTGAGCTGCACATTCAGCACCACTTAAACTGCTCTGTGTTTGATGTAATCTGTAAGGTGTACATCTGAAATACACGACTCACTACACTACAAGCTCGCTTGTAGATCTGATATTTTCCTCCCAGATTAGGGATGCTGGGAGTTAAACAAAAGTGACAGTTTAACTTTTAACCCATCAGGACGGGAACGCATTTTTGGTGTTCATAAGCATTATGTTATACTTTTGCTATTTTTGAAAAATGGTGAAAAGTGAAAAGTGGCGCAAATCTTTGAACATATATTCTTTCACAGCGAATTCGTTCACTGGAACTACATATTTTCAGATGGGGGTCTATAAATACAGATAATTCTGGGGGTCCTTGACATGAAAAAGTTTGAGCACCACTGCCATAGAAATATAGATTTTTCAAAAAACTGTTAGGATTTAGAAACCATTTTTTTTAGAATCAGCCTCAGGTCTAAATGTGACCAGGTCTAGCAAAATGGTCCTCATCTCGCCTATAATGAAAAGGCAGAAAATCTAAAATAAACTTGATTTTTTGTTTTGTGATTTGTTTTTTTTCATATTAACACAGCTTGAATGTTGACGAAAGTTTTCATTCCAACAGATTATTGATTTGGGCAAATTAAATGTATACATTTATAAGTCAAAGTAGGCTAGCCAGCTCTAGGTGTTGAAATGTTGTGAACATTCAAAGGGGATTTTCTCAGCTTTGGGTAAAACGGCACAATCATTTTAAAATGGTCATATCACCTTCAAATATTTTCCAATTTCATTGAATGATACATTATGAAAGCTTACATTCTGTACTTTATTAATCTGTAAAAAACTGAAAAATGACTCTGGTCGAGATGAGGGTCTATTTGCCAGACCCGGTCACAAATGGGTAAAGCATATTTTGATTATCGCGATAATATCGCTGATCGCAATTATTTTTGCCACAGTAATCGTGACGTGTAATGTTCGCATCACCTATAATGTGAACTGCATTGTTCACATGCTTTGAATGCACTCCATGTACCATGATGTCACACACATGTGAGGGCCGGGGGTCTGCAGTGGTTTTATCAGGCCAAGGACCCCCTAGCCGATAGAGAGATAAAGCATGGACCCCTTTCACTGCATATATTATATAATTGTGTGTGTGTGTGTGTGTGTGTGTGTGTGTGTGTGTGTGTGTGTGTGTGTGTGTGTGTGTGTGTGTGTGTGTGTCATGGCACTCAGGACCCCAGTAATCTGCCATCTGCCCCCATTCTGTCACCCCAGCACGTGCGGGCATGCACGCACGCACGCACGCACGCACGCACACATGTGGACATATGCTCCTTTCCCTTCTCCTACTTCCAACTCTCTGTCTGTGTCTCTGTCTCTCTCTCTCTTGCTCTCACCCTCTCTCTTGCTCTCACCCTCTCTCTTGCTCTCTCACCTCTTCCCAAGGATGTCCTGGTTTCACACATCACCATGGGGACCGTTACCGAGGCGATAATGAGAGAGAGAGAGAGAGAGAATATGTCCTTACTTGGTAAAAGTGACAGAGAAGAACACGATGAATGGAAAGAGAGCAAGAGAGAGGACAGACAGACAGACAGACAGACAGACAGACAGACAGACAGACAGACAGACAGCTATGGTATTTGAATTGTTATATTGCCTTTACTTTGACACCTCTCCCCAGTGGATTGGACCCTGTTGCTCCATCAGTCAGTCTGTTTCTTCTCCCCGATGCTTCACAACAACTTGTATAATTACTTGTAACATTTGTGCTCCAGTGATCACGAGTCACACACGGATCACGAGTAGTCGGATTAATCGGGGGAAAAAGATCGCAATCGAGATTCAGACACCACTTACTGTTATGTTTTTGCTACGAGAGAGAGAGAGAGACTTTAATACTTTCAGCGCCATTGGCGAAGACCTTTGTCAATTGAAGCCTAATTTTGATACTAACACGTAACGCCATTGCCGAAGCCCTTCGGCAATTGCACTTTTATAGTGCGTTTGATTGCTCGAGCCAAAATGCTACTTATGTTAGCCGGTTAGCTAGCTGTGTTGTTAGCACAGCACTGGATCGCCCATCTTAGATCGTCGTCACCATAATAATCCATTCTATCTGTTTCTTTCAATCGCCTGTATCTCCTATTCCTTGTCCCAGATGGCATTTTGGTCAAAACAGCGTTTCTTTGACGGCACAGAGCTGACGATCTGGAGCTCTGCAGAGCTCCGGTCTGGATTCACATTGTAAACAAGGCCGGTCCAGCTCTGTGTAAATTCCTAACTTAGGACTACTGCTAGTGAAGCGGAAATGGCGGCTTTTCAAAATAAGAGCTCAAATTAAAAAAATGCTGGCGTGAATTAGATCCTAATTTTTCAATAAATGATAGCACTGAAAGGGTTAAGAGAGGTTTAAGTCGAGCACTCATTGATTAAAGCCACAGTAGTTATGGCTCCAGGTGCCACATTTTGAACGTAGTTAAAGGTGTAGTGAAATGAAAAATACGTTTTTCACACTTTTAGACCATATCCGTGGTCATCATACGGTCATACCTAACAATGGATGCCAAAAAAATGAGAAAATTCTCATTTTTGTGTGTTTCTATATCAAACGTCCATAAAAATATATTTTTTATTACTTCCTGAAAACGAAAACGTGCTGCGTGATGACGTGTCGAGGCCAACATCGATAAAAGCCAATAAAAATGAAGCTCACCCGTTTAATTCCCCATATCTCCACATCCGTCCAGCACAGGCTGTACAGCTGCTACTGATTACAGAAATCTTCCGTTTTTATTCCCATTCAAGATAACATCCAGAGAGTGTATTACTCGGTTTCAACTTAATCATCACGCTAAAAAATGTATCTGAAAACATTATAGGGTATAAATAAGCCACATAAGAGTAAACTGGTAAAGCTGGCCGACTATCAGATTTGTAAACAAACATCCACACGCTGTCCTGCGTAGCATAGCTACCCATAGCTACCGTCCCTAGCTACCGTCCCATCCCCTGAAGGGATGCGACGTTCTGATTGGTTCAGAAACTTCATAGCGGTGTTTCAACTTGAGACCGTCTGAAACTTCAAAATAAGCAACATTTGAGCAAGAATCGTGCAGCACTGTAATTAAGCAATATTACACGAGAGGGTGTGGGTTAACGTGATTGCCACGACAGTGATGCGGTAAGGAACGAGACGAAGAAACGAAACTAAGAAAATCGCTGAAAAAAATACATTTTTTTAATGACAGATGTAGTCACTACGACCACAAATGTCCCAATAAACTAGCTAGCCTAGCCACCGAGTTTGCTAGCGCTCTGGGAGAACAGAGCAGCTGAATTCTTTGTTTTGATTAGGTGGTGAATGGTGCTGGTTTAACCCACGGCTAGAAGGCTGTTTCAACCAATCAGATCAGTCACACACGGATCACGGAAACGATAGCATTTTTGACAACATGAGCGGAACTGCGGAAGGTTTGCGCGCGGTACCCTTTCGGGGTATGGGGTACCAAATATGTCACTTCTCTGTGGAAGAGTGACACTTTTTGTTTTATCTGTAATGTTTTTCGTTAGGTCAGCCCCGCCCCCACAGGGCTTGTCATTATAACATTCTGCTAGCATAACGTTTGTCCTATAAGAGCTTATCGTTCTCACAAAACTATCACCCATTACAACAATTTACAATTTAGGCATTTTTCAGACGCTCTTAATCCAGAGCGACTTACAATAAGGAAGAACAAAAAAGCATGGCAATACATCACATACATAAAAGTAGTTATCATGAAACATCCGTAAGCTAAGAACGTAACAGTGGAATATCTATATAATGAAACTATACATATAAGCTATACATACTATACTATATACTATAAAGTGCTATGACTACATAAAATGCAATTTTAGTGCTGTCTACGTAACATGCTATAAGTCTGTGTAAAATGCTATATCTAAGTCTACATAAGTGCTACGGGCCATGATGGAGTCTGAAAGGGTGGGACATTAAAAGGTTATCTTTATGCAATTGACTATATGTATATCGTTAAATTTGACATGAATAGATACTATTCTCCCATTGTCGAATGTGCCTATATAAATGCACCATTTAGTGTCCACGTGCGTACTCTCTAAAGGTAAGAGCACCCCCCCCCCCCATTGGTCATTACACGAGCCAATTATTTTCACATAATATTACCTTACAAGATGACGCCAAAATGACCTGTGAATTGTACACCCACCGTTTTGTAACTCCTGCCTTCTATTTGAGATTCACAGCATGATATTTGCAACTTGCATGTTTCATTTGTGATCCAGAGTTTGAGTTTGAGAATTCGTAGCCTAATTTGTAATAATAGCAATTTGAGATTTGTAAAACGGGAATTTGTAATTTGACTATGTGTACAATTTTGTGTGAATTGGATTTTGCGGTGCACAGAACACGCACGCAAGTTCTGACACACGTGTCAATTATATTTAAACCGGGGTTCATTGCCATATCCTGGCGTGTGGTGGACATCTTTTAGCCTGGCTTGGCCAGCCTCATAGCGGGGATTCACTGAAGATTCTTCCCCGCATATGAGTCTGGACTTCGGCCATAGGCAGCTTGAAAAGTGGGCGTTAGTAGTTGCCTTGACAGTCAGATCCATCTAGCCAATCAGCGTAACAAAAAGCTGACGTCACCACACAGTGCGCTGGTCCGCTCCTCATACCACGCTAAAAACAACAAGGTCTGTTATAGTTTCTACTTTATATGTGAGCGAGATATATGTCGGATATATGTCAGAGTCTATATCTGAAATAACTGCTGTTCTTATCGTTTCTGTGTAAACTTTTAAACTTGTTGCGTTGAGGGCAGCCATTGTTGTTTTGAAAGTACTGCAGCATGAATGTTACGTCACCATATACACATGAACCAATCAGAGGCTGCTTTTCACTGTTGTACAGACAGCCGTTGAAACACAGTCACTGATTGGCCCCGATCATTTTCTGATTTCTCCAGCTTCCGCATACTCTCTGCCAATGAGCCCGAGTCCAGACTCATACTCTCTGCCAATGAGCCCGAGTCCAGACTCATACTCTCTGCCAATGAGCCCGAGTCCAGACTCATATGCGGGGAAGAATCTTCAGTGAATCCCCGCTATGAGGCTGGCCAAGCCAGGCTAGACATCTTTGTCAAAATTCCTTCTTTACCACAGACATACACAATTTGTGGACACTAATATTTCCATAAACAAATAAAGGGATAGCCCTGAATGACCCTAACAGGTCGGTAACTCTGAGAGTGTACAAATAATATAATGTACATGTATCCTGTGATCCTGTCACGTAAAGCGTGTTGTGAACAGAGATAAGTGAAGCTTGATTTTGGTCAGAAGTGCAATGCAAATCTATCTAGTATTTTTGTTTTGTTTTGTTGTTGTATTGTTGTGTGGTGTGTTTATTGTCGTTATGTTAGTTTTATTTTATTTTATTTTAGTCTAGTAATGTGTTTGTCCGCGTCGCGTTTTGTCTTTTGTTTATTTGGGGATTTCTGCATATTCGTTCTTGTTGCTTTGATTATCTGATTATCTGTTTTGGGGCCGTCAGTCACAGGTATACAGTTATGTGTGTGTGGCTGTGGGGTTGGAAGGTATACAGTTATGTGTGTGTGGCTGTGGGGTTGGAAGGTATACAGTTATGTGTGTGTGTGTGTGGCTGTGGGGTTGGAAGGTATACAGTTATGTGTGTGTGGCTGTGGGGTTGGAAGGTATACAGTTATGTGTGTGTGGCTGTAGGGTTGGAAGGTATACAGTTATGTGTGTGTGGCTGTGGGGTTGGAAGGTATACAGTTATGTGTGTGTGGCTGTGGGGTTGGAAGGTATACAGTTATGTGTGTGTGGCTGTGGGGCTGGAAGGTATACAGTTATGTGTGTGTGGCTGTGGGGTTGGAAGGTATACTCCACACGTCCCAAACTCTTCTCCCTTCTGGCTCCAAAACTATGGAATGCACTTCCCATTGCAGTCAGAACTGCAGCCTCACTCCCAATCTTCCGCCGTAGTCTGAAAACCCACCTCTTCAGACTCCACCATGGCCCGTAGCACTTGCCCTAGCCTAGCCCCTTAGATAGCACATTATGTAGACTTAGATAGTATTTTAAACAGACTTATAGCTTGTTATGTAGACAGCTCTAGAATTGCACTTTATGTAGTCATAGCACTTTATAGTACACATGTATAATATATTATATAGTATAGTATGTATAGTTTACATAGATACTCCACTGTTACGTTCTTAGTTTACGCATGATTCATGATAACTACTTTTTATACGTGTGATGTATGCCATGCTTTTTGTTATTGCTTAATGTAAGTCGCTCTGGATTAAGAGCGTCTGCTAAATGCCTAAATTGTAAATTGTAAATTGTTATGTGTGTGTGGCTGTGGGGTTGGAAGGTATACAGTTATGTGTGTGTGGCTGTGGGGTTGGAAGGTATACAGTTATGTGTGTGTGGCTGTGGGGTTGGAAGGTATACAGTTGTGTGTGTGTGGCTGTGGGGTTGTGTGTGTGTGTGTGTGTGTGTGTGTGTGTGTGTGTGTGTGTGTGTGTGTGTGTGTGTGTGTGTGTGTGTGTGTGTGTGTGTGTGTGTGTGGCTGTGGGGTTGGAAGTTGGAACTGCATGCTTCCAACTTCAGGACAATTAAGCACTTTGTTAGAAAACAGTTCAAAGAAAGTAAAGTAATACAGTTTGCACTTGCATAGTTGCATTACAGTTGCACTTTATTGTTTGGTTGCATGTACAGCAGTCTGTTTGGGAGTTAAATTAAATGATTTTGCTGTGTTGCTAGCTTGCTCTGCACCCGCTCAACCCTTGGCTCCTAAACTACAGATTATAGATAATACCGGGTGAAAAAGTTGAATTGCGTGGATCTGCGGGAAATGCATAAGTACCTTCATTATTTAAATTCATGATGTGAATGTACTGCAGTAGCCTAAGCCTATATCAATAGGTCTTGTTGTACTTGTAAGCCCCACAACATGATGTCATTCATCATGTGATGTCCTGATTTGACTTATTTTGTGAAGCAATTGTTTAACTGCTACTTGGAGTTTAGTTATGAACAGAACTGACTATGGTTAACTGCTACTTGGAGTTTAGTTATGAACAGAACTGACTATGGTTAACATGGCATTGCGCAAAGACACAGACTTAATATTAAATTAAATTAATTATTTAAAAAAAAATGTGCGCTCCGCACACGTGCGAATACGGGCGCGCACACTCCCGTAGGGGGGGGGGGGGGGGGCCTGCAGGAGAGGCGGGGCCCTATTGGAGCCGGGATTCGATCCGCCGACCCACGGATCATTGGACGGACGACCTGAGCCACAGACGCCCATACTAGTTGGGTCTGTGTGTCTGCAAACACGCATGCTACGTTATTCACGTTAACTATAATAACATGGCCGATTCATGTATTCTTTGGCGGGTAAAATGCGCTCGCGCACGTGCGTGCGTGCGTGCGTGCGTGCGTGCGTGCGTGCGTGCGTGCGTGCTTGTGAGAGGCACAATGGTTTCCATCCCGAATATTATGCCTTCTGCCCCAATTCTGTCACCCTAGCAGTAACACACACACACACACACACACACACACACACACACACACACACACACACACACACACACACACACACACACACACACTAACACACACACTAACTAATGACTGTGTACTGTACGTACTGTATGTGTACACTGTCTCACAAACCATATCGAAATTGCATTCTGTTCCACGAAGACAGACAGACAGACAGACAGACAGACAGACAGACAGACAGACAGACAGACAGACAGATGAATTACAGTCTGCGTCTGTCCCTATGCGTCTGCGTCTGTGTCTGTCCCTGTGCGTCTGCGCCTGCGTCTGCACTTCCATTCTATTTCGTCGTAGAAGAAGACCGCCTCCCCGTCTCCCAAAAACATGCAATGACAGACCTCTTCGCGCTGATCGGACCGTTGAAGCATTATAATATTTTATACGTCACCAGGAGTTGCTAAACACGGTCGCTTTGTTCACCCAGCGCAAGGACTAGAAAAGCCACCACCTCTCTGTTTTTCAATGCATTGAGGCTGAAGGGAAAGCCAATCGCCTCCAATGAGTCGGACGGTGTGAGCTCGCCACCATTGGTGGCCGCGCACACCGAGTGCGCTCGTAGCGAGCTCGTAGCTCGTAGCGAGTGCCGCGCTACGAGCTTGTAGGTCTGCTATTTTTGAAGAATCGTGAAAATGTGGCCCAAATGTTTGAATATATTCTTTCAGAGCGTTCGTTTTTTTTGTCTTTGCTTCTTGGGGAGGTCCCTAGAACAACATATTTTCAGATGGGGGTCGGCGGCCAAATACATATAATTCTGGGGGTCCTTGACATTAAATAGTTTGAGAACCACTGACATAGAAACATGGGTTGTTCAGAAAACTGTCAGGATTTAGAAGGCATTTGTAGAATCGTTCCCAGGTCAAAATGGGTTAAAATGCAATTCATTATCATTATTATTATTATGAGTTAACTGGCCAGGCATGTCGGGAGCCACGGCTAGTCTTAACCAGGGACAAATTAGCCATTGGGCCAGTGGGGCCCGTGGCCCAGGGGCCCTTGACACTCAGGGGCCCTTCAGAGAAACTGGACTGCGCGGTAATATATTTGATGCCCTGAAAAGGGCTCCTGGGGCCCTTCATTGGCCATTGATTTAGTTAAATGTAGATAAAAAAGATGATTAAAAACACGGAAAATCACGAAAATGTCGCGTGCACGCGTGCTGTGGGGGCCCTGCAAAACGTACCGGCCCAGGGGCCCTCGTGGGGGTTAATCCGTCCCTGGTCTTAACCGGCCACGCACACGTCTTGACACGGAAAGGTTTGGTTGCCATGTTTGGTGAAGAGATGTGGTTAACCCAGTGGGTTAACCACATCTCTTCACCAAACATGGCAACCCACAGGCACAGACTGGGGCTATATTCAGGGGTTAGGGTTAGGGGTTGCCATGTTTGGTGAAGAGATGTGGTTAAACCCACAGGCACAGACTGGGGCTATATTCAGGGGGAAAGGAGGGGGATAATTATAAAAAAAAATAACATAATTAACACAAATTAATCAAATGCAATAAAAGGGAGCAGCAGACTGTAGACTCAACAAGGGTATTTATAGTTCCATTTTGAAGATTGTTAACAACTCCACGATGGCAGTCGTCGTAAAGCAGCTCGCTAATAAAGTGGAGCAGAAGGGAAAGGTTAAAGTTAAGATCTTTCCTAACTGCACAGGGAAATTAAGGACGGTTTGGGTCCCCGATGGCTCGGCTTTATTTTAGAATTTCATTACCTCGACGGAGCGCGCCCCGGAAGGTCAAACGCATTTCATCGACTCACATTTCACCAGAGAACAACCCCCCCGTCCCCCTGTCCGTCCCCCTGTCCCCCCCCTGTCCTCCCGTCCCCGTCCCCCCCCTGTCCCCTTCCCCAATTATCACTGAGCACCCTGTAAAAGACGATCATCTCTTGTTCATTTTAGTAAAGTACATTTCATTTATTTAATTTATGTTGGCCCAACAATTTTTCTCCTAATTTGTGTTTTTTTATTATCTGTTGCTAGGTGCTAGGTTGCTAGTTGCTGTTTGGAGCACAAGATACAGAAATTAAACATTAAAAAAATATGCACCCTGCAAAATAAGAAACTGTACAAAGAAGAAAGACCTGCTGTGTCTAAGATTCGGTGTCACTACTTTGAAAAGTGCCAACTACTCACTACTCACTACTCACTACTACTCACTACTCACTACTCACTACTACTCACTAGTCACTACTACTCAGTATACTCACTACTCACTACTACTCACTACTACTCACTACTACTCACTACTCACTACTACTCACTACTCACTACTACTCACTAGTCACTACTACTCAGTATACTCACTACTCACTACTCACTACTACTCGACTTTCAGTACTAAATAAGGTGAAAGCCTGTAAGGATTTAGGTTATTATACATTATACACAATTATATCAGTCTTGTGTATATGCCCTGTTTCAGATTATGCCTCCGGTGGGGTTTTCCGGACAATGAAAGTTGTATCACAGTTCACAAGAGCCATGCGGTCATTTCTTGGAGTCCATAAAGCTTATGCCTATCTTGGCTATTAGCGGAGATATGGGACGGATGCCCGTAAATATCAGACACAAAGGTGAGATGTTGAGACTTTGGAGAATAGACTTGTTAATACTATGTCCGACGACAGACCAACCAAAAATATTTTTTAACTGGGACATTTCTAATGGTTACCCCCTGGGCCAATGAAGTAAAGTCTTTATTTTGTATGAATAATTCATCATTTTATTTATTTAAAGGGATAGTTCAGATTTTTTGAACTTAAGTTGTATGAAATACTTGCCATTAATATAGTGGTTGCAACTGTATTAATTGATTGCCCGAGTCCCATGTTGGGAGTTCTGCTCTGGTTTTGGTCAATATTAAGTAGTTCCGGTCATTTTGTGGGGGGCACTGGGGCCACGCAGTAAAAGTAAATGAATCCACAAAACGAACGTAATTTGTATTGTCGACCTATTTCTAAAATATTAGCGCGACTTTCGTTCAACTTTGACCCCTCTATCACTTGGAACTATTTTTTGGGCGTAGTGATATGGACACAAAAAACATAGTTCTGTGTGATAGAGGGGTAAAAAAAGAACGGAAGTTGCACTAATATTTTAGAAATAGGTCAACAATACAAATTACGTTAGTTTTGTGGATTAATTTACTTTTACTGCGTGGCCCCCAGTGCCCCCCACAAAATGACCGGAACTACTTGATATTTCACCAAAACCAGAGCAGAACTCCCACCACAGGACTCGGGCAATCAATTAATACAGTTGCAACCACTATATTAATGGCAAGTATTTCATACAATTTAAGTTCAAAAAATCTGAACTATCCCTTTAAAGGAGCATTCAGTGATTTGGGTGATTTGGAAAACCACCCAGTCTGCCCCGGTAACAAAATGTGCACATGCACGCTCTACAGTGGGGGGAAGTGCAACAGGCCAACAGCATGTGCACCAAGGCCCGCCCCCACTCAATCATGATTGGAGGAAGGCCCCTCTCATCCTGATTGGATGAAGGTTTTGCCACCCTCCACCAAAACTGAAACTAGGGTTTTTTGACCCCAGGGGCTCACTGGGAACAGGGAGGATTTCCTAATATGGTCAGCACACTCTATAGTGGGGAGGATTATCCAGAAAAAAAGAAAAAATAAGTGATATTTGAATTAAGTCAAATCACTGAATATACCTTTAAATAGATTATGCTGTAATATTCATGAAGTACAGAACTATATCCAGTATGTTCCTTTGGGTATGAGGACAGTTGGGCTGTTGATTTAGGGTGCAAACCAAAACTAAAGAACATAATCGTCTTATCAAAAATAATTATGGCCCCGAACCTTAACCCATTTAGACCTGAGGACGATTCTACAAATGTCTTTCTTTTCTGAAAAACCTCATGTTTCTACGTATTTCAGTCGTTCTCAAACATTTTCATGTCAAGGACCCCCAAAAATATATGTAATTGGCCGCCGACCCCCATCTGAAAATATGTTGTTCCAGGGACCTCCCCGGAACCAAAGATTTGAGTTAAAAACGTTCACTGTGAAAGAATATAATATATTCAAAGATTTGCACTACATTTTCACGATTTTTCAAAAATAGCAGACCTACGAGCTCGTAGCGCGGCACTCGGTGCCGCGCTACGAGCTTGTAGATCTGCTATTTTTAAATAGCTAAAGCATAACATAATGCTTAAAACACCAAAAAGGGTTCCCCTACAAACAGAATGTATCCAAAAGTCAAAGATCTTTTTGTGCACAGTTGCATTCTGGGACGTTTAACCGTTAGCTTTAGAGACGGGTAGATTAATTGGTACTCCTGAGGAGGACAGAGTGTGTCTAGTGTGTGATTTGGAATAAATTGAAAATGAAATTCATTATTTTTGTTTTACTGCCCATTATATGAAGAATTAAAGGAGCATTCAGTGATTTGGGTGATTTGGAAAACCACCCAGTCCGCCCCGGTAACAAAATGTGCACATGCACGCTCTACAGTGGGGGGAAGTGCAACAGGCCAACAGCATGTGCACTAAGGCCCGCCCCCAGTCGAATATGATTGGAGGAAGGCCCCTCTCATCCTGATTGGATGAAGGCTTTGCCACCCGCCACCACAACTGAAACTAGGGTTTTTTGACCCCAGGGGCTCACTGGGGACAGGGAGGAACTCCTTATATGGTCAGCACACTCTATAGTAGGGAGGATTATCCAGAAAAAAAGAAAAAATAAGTGATATTTGAATTAAGTAAAATCACTGAATATACCTTTAAGACACTTATTATTTTGTAAAATGACAACTATTTGTGTTGACTTTTTCTGGTTGGATGATATCATATGAACAACTTGAATTTTGTTTTAGGAAAGGTATTTTAGTTTTAGCTGATTTCTGTATGTAAAGCTTGGGGGGAAAAGGCAGAATGTTTTGTTTGTGTGAAAAGGGAGCTCGGGAAAAAAAAAACCATTTTATTGTACACTTATGTAATATTGAAGCAATGCTTTGTACTGTATGGTGTGTCCTATAAGCCCGTGTGGGCTGGGCAGTGGGCACCTCAATGACTGTCTGTCTGTCTGTCTGTCTGTCTGTCTGTCTGTCTGTCTGCTTTGAATCGAGGGACGTGGAAAACTCAGGGCAGAGTATTATTGAAGCTGGTCGGCTTGAGTCGGAATTTGAAAAAAATCTTAGAAATTTGTGATTTGCTTTATTTAGTGGCCCCCACTTGCTAATATCCTCACGGCCCTGCACACAGACAGACAGACAGACAGACAGACAGACAGACAGACAGACAGACAGACAGACAGACAGACAGACAGACAGACAGACAGACAGACAGACAGACAGACAGACAGACAGACAGTTTTATCATTGTGTCATATATATATTTTTTTGTTTCAGCCGAGAGTCTGTGCCTTTATTTTGCGTCATGGTTTTTGACGTTGGTATCGTATCGGTGATGAAGATGAGACTAAAGCAGTGCTCTCTGTCAGCTGGCTGTCAGCCCCTGGGCTAGCCGTCCACAGATCTGTTCATTAAGCCCTGTTTCCCCGCCCGGCCTTCTCACTTCCACTTCACTTTGGTGTGACTGTGAGAGAGAGAGAGAGAGAGAGAGAGAGAGGAGAGAGAGAGAGAGAGAGAGAGAGAGAGAGAGAGAGAGAGAGAGAGAGAGAGAGAGAGAGAGAGAGAGAGAGAGAGAGAGAGAGAGAGAGAGAGAGAGCTGAACGTACCCAGAGACAGGGGCGGTGGGAGAAAACCAATTGAAGAGAGGAAAGGCGTGGGAAAAAGAAGAAGACACTCGCCCCATGCAGACAGACGGGGGATTTATTGCGTTTCACACTTATTTGAAAAACGAGATGAAGAAGAAGCAGCTATCCTTTTGTGGCGGTGGGTCATGTCATCATACCGCTCGTGTAACGCTCTGCAAAACGACTTTGCTGCGTTCCCGGTTAAAGTGTCTGTATCTTTTCTTTTTAGGTCTTTCTTTCTGTCTCCCTCCCTAGCTGCAACCAGCTCTCTCTCCCCCCCCCCCCCCCGCTGGTGTTTTTGTGAAGAGAGAGGGGGGGACTCTTAAAAGCGCAACGCCGGGGAACGATAACGGCTGGGGATTGTTAGCCGTCGCCGTTCTGTGACACTGAGTGGAGTCATTTAATTTCCATATCAAAGGGACTTCTGGGAAAGAGGGGGGGGGGGAGAAAAGGTGCAAAACCTGCAGGATGCTGTGGAGAAGCTGCTCCGTTCTCGCAGAGCAGAGAGAGAGAGAGAGAGAGAGAGAGAGAGAGAGAGAGAGAGAGAGAGAGAGAGAGAGAGAGAGATGGGGCCTGGTGGTGGTACTTCATGTGTGAGGAAAGTTTAGAGAATTCATTTACAAACAAAACTAACATAAAATACGGAGATTTCAAGGTGTCTGCATGTCTGGCGGCGACGATATGATTCTGAAATGGCCTCGATCTGCGCATGACTTTACTGCTACCTCAAGTATACATTGAAGCCAATACTTTACTGCACTTTGACTTCAAGAACTAGATAGCATTTTATGTAGACATAGCACTCTGTAGTGTATATATAGCCTTATGCTGTACAGACTTTATACCGTTAAGACAGCTAGACGCTGGGTTCTTAGCTTCCTCATGATTCTTGGTGACTATTCTTTGTATGTATTTGATGTATTACCATCCATGTTGTTGTTCTTGCTTAATGTAAATCACTCTGGATTAAGCGCGTCTCGCTAAATGCCTAGATTGTAAATTGTAAGATCGTCACAGGACTTCTGCTTGTAACACAGAGTGAATAATGAGTGCAGGGACTCTGGAGGGAGCTGGGTTCTGCCCTCTGCCCTCCGGTTCAGACTCCATTCCCACGCTGCCTCGGTAAAGCCGCCGCAGGCCGGGGGTTTGGATCCGCCGTGCATCCGGTTCAGTGCTGATTTCCTCATCTAAAACTGTGACGGAAAATGCCCCGTCGACTTCCTTTTATCACCGACTACAACTAAACTAAAACTAAATAAACTAAGCTATGATGACTAAAACTAAGTCTATAAACTCTTCTCCCTTCTGGCCCCAAAACTGTGGAATGCACTCCCCGTTGCAATCAGAACTGCAGCATCACTCCCAATCTTCCGCCGTAGTCTGAAGACCCACCTTTTCAGACTCCATCATGGCCCATAGCACTTATCCTACCCCCTTAGATAGAACTTTTTAGACTTATAGCATGTCATGTAGACAGCACAATAATTGCATTGTATGTAGTCATAGCACATCATAGTACATATGTATAGCATAGTATAGTATATATGTATAGTTAATA